>NC_061120.1:128435631-128669530 GCF_002878395.1 Capsicum annuum
CTCATAATGTAAATATCATTTACATTATGAGAATTGATATTCTTGATGAACTGAAAGTGATTGACAAATTATATGATGACTCACATGTGTTATTACACTTATTTCATCCTCTCATGATTATGATGATTTTCTCCAGGCTATGTGAGTCTTTCATACATCCTGCATATTTCTTATAAATATTTATGATGATGATGTTTATAAAACTGCATACACCCCCATATACTCGGTTCCTTTCCATAGTACTGACCCACATCTTCGAATGTGGGCTGCATTTTCTCGAATATAGGTTCAGGTGCTCAGTTCCAGGTTTGACAGTGATTCTTCAAGCACGCTGTTCTACATCCTTTGTCATGGTGAGTCCTCATGTTTTAAGGATGTGATGTCTGATGTTGGTTTCACAAAATTGTTTACATTTGATAACTGAGTATGAGTCAGTTGGGGTATGTCTCAAAGGCTCACTGGTCTTATTGATTTTCTTAGAGTCTTGTCAGACTAGTATAGATGTTGGGAGTTGACTAATATGTCATATTTTGTTATCTTTTTGAAATTTTTTTATTCTTGGATGATGATTACTCTGTTGATATTTGAGGATTATTTATGGAAACCCCATTGATTCATGTTGAATTGAATGAAAATGGCTCAAAGGGTTAGCTTGGGGCATTACATAAAGGTCATCTGTTAGAGAGGATTGTCCAAAGAGAGGTCTTTACCAGTGGCATGGTATTGACACCCTTTCAGCTGGGGTTACAGGTTGGACCCCACCTATGGTAGGTTAGGGCATGTCAGTTAAGTAACTAGTTCCCACAGTTTCAGATTCCATCTCAGTTTCAGTATAAGTATTTAGAAATTAGGACTATTAGATATAGTCACCTATCTCTATGAAGAACTCAGATAGTTCCATTGATTCATGAACCATCCCATCAGATACGCTTGGTCTGACGTACAGTTATTTGATATCATATTCAGAGATATGCCATTAAACAGGATTGATCACAGTATTAGGTTTCTATTGAGTATTCTTGTTGTTAGATTCAGATATAATCATATTTCTTATTATCGATAATAGCTTTCGAAATCATCTATTAGAAAAGTTGATCCCTAATCCTGTCAGTCAAAAAAAGTAAGCTCAGAATTTAGTCCTTGATGTAAATACATCTAGATCCTCAGTTAATAGTATCAGTTGAGTCAGTGATTCAGTATCTCAATGTCAGTAGTGAGTTTAGCCTGTTGTAAAGTGGTATCCGAGTTTTAGCATCTAGAGTCACGATGATTGTGTTCATGGTCTGTGCATTCATGTACGTGTTATTGTGCGGCATCTTCATGATTATTCAGTTTAGATATTGTGCATGTATAAGCCCTTACATTAGCCTACCTCATCTACATATTCAGTATATTTCTGTGCTGACGTATTTGCGCTATGGTGTTTTATTTTGCACCATAGGTTTAGAGGCATAGGTTCAGAGTTTCCTCAACAGTTCAGTCCCAGTTAGCAGCAGTAGCCATAGCAATGAGTCCTCTTCTTTTGAGGACAAATCTCAGTTTACTATTATTGCATTAGATTTTATTTATTTTCCATTGATGGAGTTAGTTGGGGACATGTCCAATCAACTCCATAGTTTAGACTGTTTAGAGGCTTTTCAAATGGATGTATTAGTATTCAGTTTTCAATTTTAAGTATGTATAGATGTGTTGAACCTTATGAAAAGTTTTCGCATTTATTTCAAATATTATACAGTGTACAGGTACATATTAGTAAAGGGTTATCTTATGGTCCTTCGGGTCCATAAGCACCATGGGACATCTCGAGATGGAATATCGGGGCGTTACAAACTTGGTATCAATGCCTAAGGTTTAATAGTGTCCTTGGGAGTCTGAAAAGCCACATCTAGTAGAGTCTTGTGCATGGGTGTGTTGCACGCCACATTTATGTACAAGAGGCTACAAGATGTTCGTAGGAGCAGTTTCCCTTCTTTCAGTGTTCATGTCGTGTGAGTGAGCATGAGCTTGAGTTGATCCTAGTCTAATCTACTTCTTTCTTCTATTTAAAGAGTATGCCTCATCGCAGAGATTTTGTCCATGGGGTAGATGACCAGCCCCCACAGCCAGTAGATACTGAGAATAAGAGTGTGTCACATACAGATTTTTAGGCAGCTCTCCAGGCGCTAGCCCAAGCTGTGACTAATGTTTAGGACAACCATCAGGATGCAGTCCCACCTCTATCAGATGGGGATTCTGCCGCAGCCAGGGTTAGAAGTTTCATGAAAATGAACCAGCCAGAATTCTTTGGGTTAGTAGAAGGTGAGGATCAGCAACTTTATTTAGAGAAGGTAAAGAAGATTACCTAGATTATGCATGTTTTAGAGGAGAAGAGTGTCGAGTTAGCATCCTATAGGTTAAAGGATGTTGCTCATGATTGGGTAGTGATGTGGGAGAAGAGTAGAGGAGAGAATACAGCTCCCGTGAGTTGGCTAGAGTTTCAGAGTGACTTTCTAGATAGGTTTTTCCCGCTAGAGATGAGAGAAGCTAAGATAGAAGAGTTTATGAACCTAAGGCAAGGTTCCATGACCGTGAAAGAGTATTGTCTTAAATTTAACTAATTAGCTAAGTATGCTCCTGACTTGGTAGTTGACCCTAGAGCGAGTATGAGTAAATTTTTGTCTGGGGTATCGAGTTATGTGTTAAAAGAGTGTAGAGCTGCTATGTTCAATAGGGATATGGATATTTCTAGGTAGGTAGTCATGGTTTCTCGCAGTCAGGGTCCTATGGTGACAGTAGTTCTTAGCATGGTCGGAGATTTTTAGCCCCAGGTCCATCTTTAGATAGTGTACCCGCACCTGTGTTTGGAGTGTCAGATCTGAGGGAGCGCCAAGCTCCAAAGTCCATAGTAGTGCTAGCAGTGTTATACCCATCTGCGTTGTGGAGAGTGTGGTAGGCGCCATCAAGGTGTGTGTAGAGCCGATAGTGATATGTTCTTTAGGTGTGGTAAGCCAGGCCATAGAATGCGAGAATGTAGAGTGCTGACTCAAAGGGGTAGACTGCAGGCGCTTCAGGCTTGCCTTGGTTGGGAAGGATTCCCTGAAATAGACCCGGGTAAGTTATGAGCCCTTCATCTTTATGATATGCATTATTAGGTCCTTTGCTTCCATTTTGAACTTATTTGGTAGCATGAGTCATGCACGAGTTTCAGATCTTAGTCGGTCAATTACGACCTAGTCTTTAGGTGACCCGTGCACCACCTCGGTAGTTTAGCGAAGTGTGTTTAGAGGGATATAGAGTCCCAAGGGAGAGATACCCTATAGAATTATGATGTTGCATGTCATTAGATTCATCCAGATGCATGCTCAGATTTTCTTTATGAAGTTACCATTAGTTGTTATTGCATTGTCAAGTTGTGCTTTCAAAAATCAGCTTAGCCGGACATCCATGCATCAGATATGCATATGTGTTACGAGAATTCAGCTATGAGTAGATTCAGTAGAGTATTCCATGTATTAGATATGCAGGCCCAGTGTGAGAACTGAGTATGTCAGTCATTCCAGTTGCATATTCATGCCTTGAGATGTTTCCGTTTCTTGAGTAAGTTCTATTGATCCGTATTCTCAGTCTATCAAGCGATATTCGAGGACGAATGTTCCCAAGGAGGAGATATTGTAATACCCCGAGAATCTCAACCGATAGTAGAACTATGATTCAAGCTCATAAGAAATAAATCTTACTTATTTGGTAGTTTTATGATCAAGTTTGATATGTAGTAAGGCCTTAAATACGTCCTAGCTATTAGACGAATCAAAACATCCCTTACCGATTGAATTCTTGAGAAGGACATTGCTATAGTCAAATTCAAACATGCATATCTCCCATTCTATAAAGAATTTTTGAGATCATTACAAACCAACAGATAGATAATTTAATTAGCTTTCCAACTATACTAATTTTGTCAAAATCCAATATCGGAGTAAGAAGGTATGGCCGTTTTACTGAGAGCTGTCTAAGCTGTCCAGAGTGACGGACAAACTGACGGACCGTCAAGTCAGTGACGGCCCGTAACTTTGTCCATCAAAACTAAAGCAATAAGGCCCTTGTATGGACCAAAAGTGACGGTGGGATTGATAGTTAGTCACTAGAGTGATGGTCTGTCACTCTGACCATTAGTTTTGTCCAAGACAGCACTAAAACACCATTTTAAAGAGATTTTTGGGTCATTTTTCACCCTACTTAACACCCAATCATCCCAAATCAAGGAACATAACTTCTCATTCATCCAAACCATAAAATTAGAGTTTCTTTCCAAGATTAAAACCCTTATTTATTCTTCAAGAAAAATCAAGAGAGATCAAGAAAAGTCAAGAAATCAAGAATCTCTCCAAGAACCTTCAAGAAAGAAGTTTCCCCAAGGTATGTAGATGTTGATTCTTGGGTCCTTTTCATCCAAGGAGCTCAATCACCCATCTTTAAAACTTAAAGATTTTATGTTTGTGAAATTCCATGATTTGTATGAGTTGAAATTGATGTTCCATGTGTTGTTGAGTTTTGATTCATGTTTGTTTACAAGATTTGTGTGCTTTGAACCTTGTATGTGGAATTCATGTGATATTGGTGATAAACCCTCCTGAAGTTGTTCTCCATGTGATGTGTTCATGACTTTTGGGTGTAGAATTGGTTGAATAAGCGGAGCATGTCTCCCATAGGTTTGATAAAAGCTTAGGAGAAGCGTATGGGCCATTATAGTATGTTGAATAGAAAGCCCCAAATTTTGAGCTAGTCTATGCATGCCTAGTGTTTTATAAAAAGCCCAAGTGAATGAATTATTCCATGATAGGAGGAAATCCCCAAATAAGTGTGAACCTATACATGTCTAGTGTTTGTTGAAGGACCTTAGTTAACAAGTGGAAATGTGATAGTTGTAAATTCCCCAATTATGTGCTCTTTGATATATGCTAAGTTTTTAATACATGCCAAGTGGTTATCAAGTAAGTTATGACATGAATGATTGCAATGATACATGAATGATTATGATGATGAATGAATGCTTGTGATGATGAATGAACGATTGCGATGATACATGAATGATTATAATGATGAATAAATGCTTGTGATGATAAATGAATGATTATGATGATGAATGAATGCTTGTGATGATAAATGAATGATTATGATAATGAATGGATAATCGTGATGATGCAAGAATGATTATGTTTTACTTTTATCTTATCGCGTCCTGGGGGTTATTTATACCCGACAATAGAGCTGTTGTCTAGAGTCCGTGTCAGTTCCTTGATAATTCTAGTCGTGCCATGATTCTCAGAACTCAATGAACTATAGAACTCTGTATCCTTATATAATTGCAGAACTTAAGAAAGATCAGTAATCTCAATTATTTTTGTAACCTCTGTGTCACTAATAATCTAGCCCCAGTCCTGTAAATCTGCTCAGATCTAATAGGATTCAAATGATTCAATTCTAATCTCAGAAGTGATTCGAGTAATCTATTCAAGCTCTGTATCATCAGTTAGATACTATGATTCAATACTATTTCCGTCAGATATGAAACTAAGTGATTTCAGCGTAACTCAGTTAGATCTTTTGAGAAACATTATTAGTATCGAATTCATTTCAATTGTGTTCAGTTAATAATTCATTTCTGAGTCTTTCAGTTAGGAGTAGAAACTAGCACCAAACGGGGGAAGGGATGGCGGCTCTCCCCGTCAGCGAGAGAGGCCGGAGTTGTTAGTAGCAATCCCTAAACTCCAGAACTGCATAGCCAGCACAGGATACATGAGTCACCATCAGTACAGGCTATCACCTATAGAGAGAGTATTTGACTATTAACCTTAGGTTGACTTTCTAGTAAAGGTCATCCTTTAGAGAGGATTGACCAAAGAGAGGTCTTTACCTGTGGCACGGTATTGACACCCTTCCAGTTGGGGTTACAGGTTGGACCCCACCTATGGTAGGTTGGGGCATGTCAGTTAAGAAACTGCTTTCCACAGTTTTAGATTCAGTCTCAGTTTCAGTATAAATCTTCAGAAATCAGGTCTGCTAGATATAATTATCTATCTCTATAAAGAACTCATATAGTTCTATTGATTCATGGACCATCCCGTCAGATAGTCTTGGTCTCACATACATACAGTTATTTGAATATCCGATGGCATATATTCCGATATATACCATCAGACAGGCTTGATCACAGTATCGGATTTCTGTTAAGTATTCTTGTTGTCAAATTCAGATATAATTATATTTTTAATCATCGAGAATATTTTCCAGAATTATCCGTTAGAAAAGTTGATCTCTAATCCTGTCAGTCGAAAGTGGTAAGATCAGAATTCAATCCTTGATGTAAATACATCCATATCCACAGTTAACAGTATCAGTTGAGTCAGTGATTCAGTATCTCAGTATCAGTAGTGAGTTCAGTTTGCAGTAAAGTGGCATCTGAGTTTCAGCATTTAGAGTCACGATGATTATGTTCATGGTCTGTGCATTCATGTATATGTCCTCGTGCAGCGTCTTCATGATTATTCAGTTTAGATTTTATGCATGTATAAGCCCTTACATTAGCCTACCTTGTGTTTTATTTGGCACCATAGGTTTAGAGGCATAGGATCCAGAGTTTCCTTAGCAGTTCTGTCCTAGTCAGAAGCAATAGCCATAGCAGTGAGTCCTCTTCTTTCGAGAAAAAATATTAGTTTACTATTATTGCATCAGATTTTTTTTATTTTCCATTGACAGAGTTAGTTGGGGACATGTCCCATCAACTCCATAGTTCAAACAGTTTAGAGGCTTTTCAGACAGATTATTAGTATTCAGTTTTTAGTTTTGAGTATGTATCTGTGTTGAACCTTATGGAAAGTTTTTGCATTTATTTTAGATATTATGCATTGTATAGGTACAGATATCAGTAAAGGGTTAGCTTGTGGTCCTTTGGGTCGATAAGCACCGTGTGACGTCTCAAAATGGGATCTTGGGGTGTTATAGTGAGAATAATTTGTATGGTCTTGACTTGGTTCACCAAGCTATGGAGAAGGTTAAGGTGATTTGGGATAGGATTAAGACTTCCTAAAGACACTAAAAGTCCTATGCATAAGGCGAAGGGACTTAGAGTTTAATGTGTAAGATTTGGTGTTCTTGAAGGTGTCTTCCATAAAGAGAGTGATGTAGTTTGGAAAGAAGGGCAAACTCACTCCTCAGTATATTAGTCCCTTTTGTATTTTAAGGCGAGTAGGTAATGTGGCTTATGAGCTACATTTTCCTTTGAGTATGAGTTCTATTAATCAAGTCTTCCATGTGTAAATGTTGAGAAATGTATAGGTGATCCTTTCTTGTTTTTTTCTTTGTGAAGTTTGGGTGTCTTAGAAATCTTGTCCTATGAGCAAATCCCGATTAAGATTTTGGATCAACATATACATCAGTTGCGGACTAAACATGTGTCTTTGGTAAAGGTTCTATTGAGGAACCAAAAGGTTGATGTGGATACTTAGGAAGCTGAAGAGGACATCAAGTCCAATTATCCGTTCTTGTTTCTTTCATCGGATAATCGTTCATGAGATATGTGTTGTGTAATCCTTAGTGTCTTTTCTTTTGTTTTTTTAAAGGTAAAGTATGGTTGTGTTTAGATTCAAATCGTTTTAATAAATGCCTTGTCCTAGAATTAGAGGATGAATGATCATAAGGGGGGAACGTAACACCCTGGATTATTTGTCCTTGATATTTCTAAAATTTTATCCTCATTGTCCTATCTATGACTCTCCTTTTATGAGTTGTAGGGAGGCTTGATGAGTCATAAGGACCCAAATCATAGCCTTACTAGTGTGTGTGGCTAAATTTTATGTTCTGAATATGAGTGGATCCCAAAGAGTCATATGGACTCATTACGAGTCGTAATGTCAAAATTAAGTCAAACCGATGTATGTTCTAAGGGTTATTGTCATAGTAACGACAAGGACAAAATGAGTTGTAGTGACCCCTAACGATTCATCTGATATAAGTCTTAGGGTCAACATTAGGTGTGCCTAATAAAACTGTCTTTGATACGACTCATTGTAACGAGTCACAATGTGTCATTCTGAGTTACCGTGTGACCCATAGCCACTGGCGACAATTTTCATCTTTAAATTAAGGTCACTTTGGACATTTCCCTTTTTTCCTACTTAGACCCACGTCTATAAGACATATTTGGGGTGTTAATTTAACACTTTAAAAACTCAAAAACCCTCTTTACTCTCTCAAATTCCTTTAAGCAAAGAAAGTTAGGGTTTCTTAAAGGTTGAGAATCTTGGGGTCAATTCAAGGTTTCTTCTCCATAATTGAGAATATTTCAAGCATGTTACACTTTCCCAATTTTTACTTTATTAAAATTATGTTGTAAAGTATTATTCATATAGTTTTCATGTTGGTTTTGGAACAAAGGTTAAGGGCTTGAATATTTATGTTCGAACAACATTTTCCCATGGTTTACATATGATTTTCCCCAACTAGGGGATTGTGATTTTCCCCAATTTGTGAATATTGACCATTGAACTGGTAATGACCTCAACTTCATATTGTGAAATTGGTTTTGAATATGAAAAGTATACTCTTTAAACTACTCTTGAACTACTGTATAATGTGAAAATTCAATGATTTATAATGATATTGAATTGAAACTTATGGGGTTGCGCAATTTCCCTAAGCTAATGTATAATTGAACTAATAGGGATGAGATTCTCCCCTAAATGATGATGATTGGCTTGGCATGATGATGTTACCTTGCAAGTGTAGTTGGTATGACGATACTACTAGTGTATGCCAAAATATGTATTATGGGTCAACGAATAAAAATGTATGATAAATGTTTTAATAGGGCTTAAAAGAGGGCTATGTAGTTGAGTCATAAAAGTAGAGGTCCCGAGGGACAAATACTGGAAACCGCATTTGCCGATGTGGGGGTATTAATAATTGGGTGGTTCGAGTCTCCTTTATTAATACTCTATAATTGGGAGGTTCGAGTCCCCTATTTTATATTATATGATTTGGTGCTTGAGAAACCTTGGTAATGCCGGGAGGTTAGAGTCCCCCATGGTGCACATGGATATCATATTGTTCTTACGACAACACGCACTGGGGCCCTTCCAACTACGGGAGCACTGGACCCATATAGCCCGTGGGTGCCTTCTTATGATATGGCGGTTGAGCTACATAATCCATGCTAAAGTTTTAAAGTACATGTTAAGCCTTGTTCCCTTTCCCAGCATATTATTTATGTATGTATATGATGATGTTCATATTATTTTGAATTGGATTTTACTATGTTTATTTTATCCCCTATCCCTGAGTTACATGTTAGTGCTCAACCCACTAACCGTCTCCAAACATTCTATCCCCACGTGATGCAGGCATTAGATATACTTCTACTTTTCCTACGCAAAGTTAGGCTGATCGACTTAATTTATCGATCGTTGGTGGTGAAATGGTGAGCTTCCATTCTCCAAAAGACTTGGACATTTCATCAGTACCCATTTATAGATTAGAATTGAGATTTTACATTATCATTAACATTGTCATTGTCATTGTCAGGGTCGGGGTCATGTCTTGACACTTTGGTGATTTCAATTTTGTTAGAAGGCTTTGTGGATATTGTGGACTTGGGTGAAGTTGGTTGGTTAGTTTTTTTGGTTATCGGATATTGGGTTATTGACATGACTTAAATTCTTTGAGCTATCTTATGATATCTTTTTATATGTTCAAAATTTAACCAATGTTAGGGGTATTGTATGCTGTTTGGTTAGGTGCAAGGGGTGGTCTCTGGTCCTCGTTAGACTTGAGATGCCCGTCACATCTAGGCCCTGGTTAGGGTAGTGACAACATCCCATTAGTTAAGGTGTATCATGGAAACTGTGTCTATGCTGTAGTTCTACCAATAAAACATAGATAGTACAGTTTAGAGCTATACAAGTTGAGATGTCTTTGACTCAGCAAAACATAGAACAGGTACCTTACACACTAGTTTGTACATCATCAAAACTCAAAATAAAAAATTTTAAGCCTTTTTTATGATGAAAAACTATGTAGACTATTCTTAACCATTCCCCCTATTAACCAGATCCATTCAGTTTGTGTGTTCCCCCACTCTACCAGATTCAATGATTCCCCTAATTGCATGGGATCGGGTCCCTTGAGGTAAATCAAAACAACTCTATCTTTGATAACATTCATCACTCTTTTAGCATCAGGAAATAGTAATAACAATAAACAAGCTAAGCAGGATGCACATTTGATTAATTCATGGACAATAGGGAAACACTAACATGAATGAGTAATGCCAAAAAGGAAGATAATTTGATAGACGAAAGCAAAAATTCTATCTATAAAGACAAAAGAACAACATCATATATATTGGCCTTAACAAAAACACATAAAAGAGTTGTTCTTAAACAACTATAGAGACAATAAAAGGACAAAAATAACTAGGATAAAATGATAAAGTCTTAAGAAGGAGGAGGCTTTAGGGTGAGAGAATGAAAGACCAGGTCCATGCATGCACTTTTAGTTGTTCATATTGAAATTTTTCTTGGTTGGATCCTTGAATTATGGGTGAGGCTATTGAATTTTGCATTCAGGTCCCTGACTTGTGTCTTCAATTCTATGATTTCTTCTCGAATAGCCTCTACATACTAGGGCCACCAGTTAAGAGTTGTTGTATTGTAACTTTCAACTAAGAAATTTCAGCATCTTTTTGGGACAGAATCACAGTCATTTCATCCAAATCTATAGTTATTTTCTCTTATTGCGTAATAAGCCCTGACACCTATAACATAGACTTGGTCCCCACCTTTTCTTCGACATATTCATTTTTAATCAAAGTTCTTATGGTAAAAGTTTTCTTTACAAATACTTCCATACATTTACCATATTATACCTTGAAGTGAACAAACACCTTTTTGAAAATCTAAACATATGGAATTCCATTCCTTCCATATTTAACTATCATAACCTTATGCATGTGTTCAATCATACGGCTAGGAGATTGATAATTTCAAACTTACTAAGGGATTCCTTAAGGAATGGGTCTATTTCAAAATCAATTATGTGCTTCTCAGAATGAGGCAACAAGACCTTGTTGACTAGTTTTAACAACACTTGAAACTCCCCTTTCAGAAATTTCTTGAATACCCTAGCCTTGCACGACCCACTGACTTTACAAAACTCCTGCACAAATTGAAGAGATGGAACCTTGTTTGTTATATACTTGATCTCTTCCATTAGGACATCAATAATTTCTCCAAGTATGGATTAACCAATATTAATCTCAATCCAAAGTACAGTGGTTGTTAGGTTCAAACAATCCTTAGAGAAATTTATTGCATAGTACAACTTGATAACTTTCTTCTCATGAAAAGCAAAAACTGGCAAGTCAAATAGATAGATACATTCCTAACACTTTACAAATTTAGCTATCTCACACATCCCTTGACTTTCAAAGATCCTGGGGTTAAACACTCTTTCCTTAAACATTTTCTGTGTCTTGAGAGATCAAATCCTTTCTTCCCTAGTAAGAAATTTCTCAATCTTCTAAAATTTTGCTTTTTAGAAGAGGTACCTGGTCCCTTTGCATACTCAACCACTTGCACAAAATTGATGGAGTCAGGTTCAAGTCCCTCATCGCTCTTTCTCTTGATACCAAAAACCTTTTTCCAGCAACAGTCTTGGGCTTAGTTGCTTTTGATGTTGTGGTTTTCGTAGGACCTGCTTCTTTTCTTCTTTTTGTTGTTGCAGCAACAAAATTTAAATGAATATCACTCTTCTTTTCTTTATCCTCCATAATTGCTACTTCTTTCTTGAGAACAATATCATCATCAATCACTATGGACTTCCTCAATTTGTGTTTGTCAGTGGTGGTGAACTTGTTTGCCTTTATAGCATCCCCCATGAATTTATTTTTAGCCTCTCTCATTCCATGAATACTTATTGACTTTAATTTCAATTTTCTACTTTTCTTTGGAACCTATTTCTCCCACTCATTTCCATATTACCAAATCATAGCTAGTATTTTCCTCCTTCTCTCCATCCTTCTCTAAAGGTGGAACAAGACTCTTTAGAGGATTCATAGATACTAGAGTCCATCATATCTCAGTCATGGTGATCAAGTACAATATATCAAAACTTATAATTCACAAGCTCTTCTTTCATTAGTCATTTGAGTCAAACTCTGGATGACCAAATCTTTCCATTGGCTAGAATGTTTGAAAGGTTCCCCTTCTCATCTGATAGATATCCTTTAAATATTTGTTCATTAATCGAAAGAGATTTAGAGAATTTTGTGGTACCCAGTCCCTCGAAAGTGTTACTGAGTTAAGCATGAGGAACTATTTTTAAATAGGCTCAAATTAAAAGGGGCAGAAATCAATTGATTTTTATCGTATGGGGAGGTTTTGGGGAGATAAAATAGTGGAAATAGTGTTTAGCTTTGGAATTTCAAAGATAGATAAGACAACTTTTTCGGACATAGGCGTGGATGAAATATGAGTTCCCAAAAAGGGTTTTTCAAAACTAGGAGTGTTTTTTAGATAAGTCTCCGCAATCGTTTCCTTGTATCTTATAGGAAACTTTAAGAAAGATGAAGGCTAAGCCATTTCAAGTATTTTAAGAAGATGAGAGATTTTAATATTTTTAGGATGTACAATGGTATAGATAGGTAGAAAGAGTCACGTGGCTATTTTGAACAAAAACCTTTTGCATTTTCAAACTGTAATACACATGATACGAACCTATTAAGTAGGGACCTGGTCCCAATCTTAATTCTTTGTAAGATTTTTTCCTTTAGGTTTGTCTCATCCATCTATCTCATCATCTTTCTCATCGTGCGTGTATACCTCAAGAGGTATGGAACTAAATTAGACTAAAAACATAAATCACAAAAAGATACATGTTCCTAATCCTAGCCAATGTAAAGAGTGATGAAATCAATTAGAGTATCTCAATTGTCAGTGCCTTTATCAAAATATCCATTACTTGATCTTAAGTCTTGAAGAATTTAATGTAAATGATTCCCTTCTCTACATTGTCTCTTAGAAAGTGATGTCTTATGTTAATATTTTTGGTCCTCTTGTGTAATGTAGGATTTTTGGCCATGTTGAAAGAACTAGTTGTCACATAATAGAATGATAGTATCAGATACTATCCCAAAGTCCTTCAATTTCTGCTTGATCCATAGTAGGTGATCACTACAAGAAGCAATTGCTACATACTTAGCTTCTACTGTGGAGAGTAACACTGAGATTTGCTTTCTTATTCCCCTAGAAATTAGAGAAGGCCCTAGGAAATGAGCCAATCCTAAGGTATTTTTCCTGTTAACTAGGTTCCTTGCATAATATGCATCAGCATAATCAACTAGATCAAAATTACCTCCAAATGGATAGAACAAGACCAGGTCCCTTGTTCCCTTTAAATATATGAGAATCTTGTTTGTAACCTTCAAGTAAAACTACTTCGGACAGGCTTAGAACCTACATGTGTTCCCATACTGCATATGATACTAGGTCTACTAGTAGTCAAGTACAAGAGGGACCCAATGCTTTCTTTGCAACATGGTGTAATTAACCATGGGATCAGGTTCATCAACATTATGATTTGAGCTTGTCCCAATATGGATATTAATAGGCTTAACATCATTCATGTGAACTCTTTTAGAATCTCCTTAAAGTATTTCTCCTGGCTGATCATTGTTCTACTAGAATTTTTTTTATAATTTTTAGCCCTATGAAGAAACTTACATTACCCATCATACTCATTTTAAACTCACTTCCCATGATTCAACAAATTCTTCATATAGTGAGTATGAATTTGCTTTAAAAATGATGTCCACATATACTTGCACAATTAGCATATTCTTCACTCTTATTTTTAGAAAAAGAGTGTTGCCAATTTTTTCTTTCTTAAATCTATTTTTAAGAAGAAACTTGGACAAATGTTCATACCATGCTCTTAGATCCTAATTTTAGCAATATAATTCCTTGTCTAATATCAGCATATGATTAGGTTCAATGTCTTCAAAGTTGGGTAGTTGTTTGACATAAACTACTTATTTGAATTAACCATTTATGAACACACTCTTTACATGTATTTGGAATGGCTAGAATTCTATGTATGTATGAAAATCAATAAGGATTCTTTTATCCTTCATTCTTGCAACTGGTGCAAAGGACTCACCATAATCAATCTTTTTCTCATTATTATTTCCATGCACCACAAGTTTAGCTTTGTTCCTTGTGATACCACCATCTTGATCATGCTTATTCCTGCGTACCCACTTAATCCGTATGATAGTCCTGTCAGTAAGTCTGGGGATTAGATGCCCTACTTTACTTCTCTTAACATGATGAATTCCTCCTACAGTACAGTTACCCAATTAGCATCCTTGATTTCTTCCTTCACATTCTTAAGATCAATCGTAGATATGAATGTTGATACGACAACCAAATTCCTTGCTTGTGTTTTGGTTTGCATACCAGAGTCCAATAGTGAAGTATGATTGTCAAGAGGGTGAGATGATTTATGCTACCAGTTTGATCTTCTTATGGGTAACTATGGTTGATTCATACCAGGCCCTCTGGTAGCTTGGTCCTAAGATTCATGCAATGAATTTTCAAGTCCAACAAAATCTTGTTGAGGACCTGGTTCCTCTCCACCAGCTGTACTATTTTCAACATCTTGATTAATTTTTCCTTTTTTATTTTCTTCAACAAGTCCATCCTTTTAAATTAAGTGATTTCATCCATCTCGAAATCCTCCATAGTTCTTAATTTTTCTATGTCACCTGTCTCATAAAAAATGGCATGGACACTTTCTTTAATACAAAGGGTTCTTTTGTTATAGATCTTGTAGGATCTGCTAGCTGATAAATAAACAATAAATATTCCTTCATAACTCTTGGGATCAAATTTTCTAAGATCAACCTTACCATTTTTCAACTTTGTACCCAAAAGCCCTGAAGTAGCTTAGTTTGGTTTTTCTTCTGTATAATAATTCAGAGAAAGTTTTGTTGAGAGTTGACCTGATTATACACCTATTTATAAAATAATATATTGTGGTAATTTCTTCAGACTAGATGCTCTTTGAAAGTCCAACATCAATCAATATGGTTCTAGCAATATAGGCAAGGCTTTATTTTTTCTTTTAACAACACCATTCTACTGAGGAATTTTGGGAGATAATAAGTTATGTCTTATTCCATTCTCTGCTCATAATTCCTCAACCCTCACAGTTTCAAATTAAAATCCATAGTTAGACCTTATCCCTACAATTTTGTTCTCCAACTTCACTTGGATTGGCTCGGCAAAAAATCACCAACACTTCAAATGTTTCATCTTTGGACCTCAAGAACACGGTCCAAGAATACCTTGAATAATCACCCACAATAACCAACATATATTTCTTTCCTTCTCTACTTTGAACCTTTTTAGGTTTGCATGTGAAGTAGCTCAGAGGCCTAGAACTACTAACTTGCTTCTTTTGTTTGAATGAGTTCCTGGTTTGGTTTTCTTTGACACAGACATCACAAATATTGATGTTTGAAAATTGTAACTTAGGGATACCATAAACAAGGTCTTTCAAGACCAACCTTTTTAGTAGTGGGGAACTAACATGGCCATGTCTTTTATGCCATAGATCATAATATTATCTTTGAACACTAAGAAAAGTTAGATCACTACTAGGAACTGAATCTAGATCTACAACATACATGTTCTTGAACCTCTTGGCTCTAAGAATATCTTCACTAGAATGGATATTGTTGACAATGCAACAATCAGACAGAAATTTGACTTTATTTCCCATATCAAAAATTTGAGAGACACTGAACAAACTATACTTTAGTCGAATCACATATTATATATTTTCATTAGCATGGTTTAAATATATTCCAATTTTTCCAACATATGAGATATATCCCTTCTTTCCATCTCCAAACAACACCTCCACCCTGAAGTGCCTAGAGCGAGTGAAAGCATTCATCTATTCCAGTTATATGCTTAGAACATCCATTATCCATGAACCAATTATGACTTATTCCTCTTAATCCTACCTACACATGAGGATCATTTATATGGATTGGGAACCAATTTATGTTTGAGTTCCCAAAAGGGGTACAGGGGATCAATCAATGCCTTCTTTGTCCAAGAAGGAATTCTAGTTTTCCCAAGTTTTAAAAGAGGACTAGGTCCATATCTAAGTAGATGCTCCTACTGTAATAATTAGGCAGACTTTTTTTCATCCCTTAAATTGGCTTGACAATCCTTTAAAGATAACCATATCATCCACAATGAGTACACAATGAATTTTTAGACACTGTCACATATTTACTGTTGGGATTGCAAGAGGGATTAAATTTTTGACAACCTAGAGCCTTTCCATTGTTAGACCTCTAACTAGTTAAATTAGATAGAATTTAGGATGACATAGTCCATTTCAAAGATATGTGAAGTTTTTCCTAAACACGGACTAGGTCTTGCTCTAGCTATGCATTTCTTTCAAGAAAGGTAGAAAAATGTTTCTTGAAATTTGTTCAACCTTTCTTCAACCTTAAATTAAAGACTACTTGCTGCAAATTTTTCTTTTGAAACAGACTCTGAAAACTTTCTCAACTTTTCTTTCATTTTAACATTTTAGAAGTCATTGTAAGAAACTTTTTTGCTAGATCAGAAATTTGAATAGTTTAAACAATTTTTTCATTTTCAAGACTATTTAGACTCTCATCGATAAAATCTTTCTCTATTGTGAGCTCACAAAGAGAATAAATCAACACATTTTCATGCCATTTTAGTTTCTTTAATGAGTTGTCATTTATATCTACTTAATGTCAAGAAGGTTTACCTCTTCATCTTTATCATCATCAGATTTTTCCATGAAAGTGAAAAGAGAGTTAAAAATGTTGTTATCTTTTTCCATGGATATCATAGAAGCATCTTTAGGGTGTTTTGACTCATCAAACATACTGTATGAGTCCCCCCAGGCAGCAAGGGCTTGATTGATAACATAATCTATTGCAACTCTTCTTTTAGACTTTTCTAGGGAATGATCCTTCTATTTTTCTTTGTTACCTCCATCTTTGGCATCATCTTTGTACTCCATCTTATGCATTAGATAGTCCTTGATAGTAGTCAAGATAGCACTTATTTCCAATAGGAGATCTACTAGTGCTTTTTTCTTCATAAATCCTCCTTTTGCTTACATTGATTTTATGAATCTTTGATCTAAGTAAGCTGCATACTAATTTTGTTCATTGGAATTAGGTTTTTAAGCTTTAAGAGCCAAGGATTTCTATTTCTTAGGTTCTTTCTTTTGTTGATCCTGTTGCCTTATGAGTTGATAGGTTTTCAATTACCAATGAATTCATCCACAGTGAGGGTCTTGAGATCTCGAGCCTCTGTGATTACACTGACCTTACTCTCCCACGACTTTTGTAGAACTCCAAGTATCTTCATCACTTGTTTACTTGTAAAGATCACTTCTCCAAGATAATGCAACTCATTTTTAATTGCAGTGAACCTAGTTTACATCTCTTGAATGGTCTCACTTTATTTCACAATGAAGTATTCATACTGTGTAGTGAACCTATCCACTTTGGACTCTTTAAATCATCTTGTTCCCTCATGTGCAGTCCTCAAACAATCCAAAATCTCTTTTGCAGATACACATGCAAAAATTCTATTGTACTCGCCAGGACCTATCCACACACAAAAACAACATCCTATCTTTGAAACTTTTTTCATCATCTTTCTCATATTCCTTACATGGCTTGGTAACTAATATTTTAGTAGCTCTTTTAGTAACTTTCTTCATGGAAATATGTTGTCCATCAAGAATGATATCCCATAGCTCACTATCTTCAGCCATTATGAAGTTGTGCATTTGAGTTTTCCACCATCTATAGCCATTTAAATGGAGTGGTATGGTAGTTGAATAACCTTCATTCGTGACCCAAAAATAAGGTCATGATGGCACTTATCACTGTCTAGCCTTGGTAAATAAGCCAATCACCCCAAGGGAAAGAAATATAAGATAAATAAGATAAAAAAAGTAATATATATGTGTGTGTGTGTATGTATAAATAATTAAGAAAAGGATAGAAATCCAAACAGCTACGAAAAACCATCCCAAAATTTGATGTCATAAGTGTAGAGTATCTAATAATACAAACTGAATCTAAAGTACATGATTTGTCTTAGAAAAATTAAAATAAAGACATTTGGATAGATAGGAAGAGGTCTAGGGTCAACTCTAAAGACATAGAGCAACCAGTACCTCGAATATCACCAATCAATAGCATGATATAAACTTTTGTATGTCATGCTTATGCTAAGATCTCTGCCATAAAGGCCAAGGATGAGTACGGTCCACTTGTGCTTAGTAGATACCATAGGATGACTGAGCAAGGTAGAAAATAATATAAGGAAAACTATGAACATGTCATGTGCAAGCAAAAAAATTCCAAACGGTAGCTCACTCTGTCTTCACTAATTGTTTTAATATATATATATAGAAAATTAAAACAACACAATTATCCACAAAGAATATACTAAAGATAAACAAAAGTCAAGGAACTAAAAAATCATGAAAAGACGTGTATGGAAATGTAACGTAATGCAATTTGGATAGGTTGAACAGTGTAAATCATTGCTTGACTTTCTATATACACCTATGGAGCTTTGAGCTTCTTGGTAGGACCTATGGGGGTTCACAACCCATATTCTATAATTTGTATCTCAAATATCAATCCACCTCTCCGGCTCATATTCACAAAGAGGGTTTTCTAAAAATATTCTTAGTTTTTCTAAAAATAGTGTTCTTCAATGATACTAGTATCTCATGAATGCATTTGTATTGAATGAGGACGTGATGCTCACAAACAACTCAATATGATGAAATCCAAATCATCCAACACACACAAACACACACACACACACACACACATATACATAAGTGAGCAAAGAAACAAACTCAATTAATCCACAATTCATTATTATCAACTCTAATTAGGCACCATCAAAATAACTATGCATGAAAGACATCATTAATATCATATCAACCCCTAATTCGTGTATTTCTATCATGATAAAGGAAACCAAATCTCAAATAAAATCTATAATAGCAATTTAAGCCCCTGTATAGGCATTATATCTACAATGAAGGCATTTAAATGCACATATAAGGCCATTGATGTCAAATAAAGTCCCCACACTGACAATACGAAAAATAAGATAACACAAGTCAACAGCAACAAAATATAATCCCCCAAATGGGCACAAAATAATAATAATATTCTGAAAATATAAACCCCATAGTTAATTTTTCACAACCCATAGCACACTTTACTTATATATTAACTAGCCAGCTCAATTTGAAAGAAGTTAAGCCATAACCTACCTCAAAATGACCAAATACAAGAGCCTTCCCCTTACCAATGGTCTCAAAATCAACTACAGTATTCAAAAATAGCATTTACATATTAAAACAAAGCTAATGATACTCATATCACTCATATATGAATTGGGTCCAAAATAGGTTCAAAAAAGTAGTTTGAAAATGAATGATGTTAAATCAGAATTTTATATTAGAAATACATCTTTTAGGCATCTAGGAGTCTACATGTGCAAACCTATACAAAAATGAGTTAAATATGAGGTCCAAAAAAAAAGAAAAATTATTTTTAAGCTTTACTGGCAAAGACCCCAAAACCCTATTTTGGAATCATGATCAAAAGTTGTTTTTGAAGATATAATTGATAGGAAAAAATGGAAATATAATTTAGGAGATTACCCAAGCATGAAATGGTAATAAAACCCTAAGAAATCACCCAAAATCCGATTCTTGAGGTCCAAAAATTGTTAGGATTCACAGATTTAAACCATTTATGTTATTTAGTAAACACTATCTCGTGAATGTACTCGGCCCTTCATATTTGCGGGGGTCCAGCAGACTAGGAAACTACATTAGCCTTCATGTCTGTGGCTAAGGTTTCACGTTCATGAGGGCTGATGATTTAGGTCTTCTCATTCATGAAAACCTCATCGCGTTTGCAAAGAAAGACTCTTTTGCCCTTCACAATCGTGACCACCAACTTGCGATTATGATTAAGAAGAAATTCCTTCTTTGCATTCGTGGCCTGAGACTCGCATTCGCAAAGTAGGTCTTGTCATACACCAAATATCAGCAACTTCGCTGATTTTGCATGTCTTTGAATTCTCTAAATGAACCCTTGATATTCATTTGGGACCTGACAAAACAAACGATATATGCTAATAGACTATTTTTTATGTTTCGGACTCAATGGCAACGTTGGATATTTAGAAAAGATTATTTTCAATAAATTAACCCTTGGGATCCTTTTCCTATTATTTTCCAAATAAAGGGTCAAAATATAAAATAAAGGTCCCAAACCCCTACCAATCACGGTACTAACCCAAATTTGACATTTTGGATGTAATGAAACTGTCCAAATCATCATCCGACACTCAGAACATCAAATTCTGACTAAAGTCAACTATATGGATTTTAAAGCCTCTAAAAACACAAATTTTCCCAAATCATTCCCAATTGCATTGAGAAATGTGCCATCTATCTCCACACCCCAAAATCAAAATATAGCAAATGGTAAAATGGTCAAAACACATAAGAAGTAAGTTTTCACAAATCAGGTCACTGTGACATCCACCAGTAAGACTCTAGGTCATCCTTGAACTAAAATATAAGAAAATACCTGAATCAATAAAGAACAGAGGGTAACTTCTCACATTTTGAACTCGACCTCCCAAGTTGTCTTTTAAACAAAAAGTGTCTCTACCGACCCTTAGCCACAGGAATATCTCTAGAACTCAACCGACTAATATCCCTGGCTAAAATAGGGGCGGACTCCTCTACAAAGACCAACTTCTCATCCAATAAAATTGAATCTCAATGAAGTATAAGAGACTCATCTGAAATATAGCATTGAAGCATAAATACATGAAAACTAAATGAACAATTGAAAATTCTGAAAGTAAGGCCAAGAAGCAACCTCTCCAACTATTCAAAAAATCTCAAAAGGTCCGATATACCCAGGGCTAAGCTTGACCTCATCACACCATTTGCCGGCGACACATAAAGAAAGACTTGATTACCAATCACAACTATCAAGGCACGAGGCTTACAGCCTACATAACTTTTTTCCTACTCTGAATTTCCTAAAACCTACCCCAAATCATTTGAAACCTATCCAAAGACTTATAAAGCAAGTTGGTAGCATGGGGTCTAACCTATGAAGTCTCAAACCACCCAATAGGACATCGACAATGCCTCGAAAGGTGCAATCTCAATAATTTAATGGTAGTCATTACTATAAGCTAACTCGGCTAAGGCCAAATATTGCTCCCACTGACCATTGATGTCCATAACACATGCACGTAGCATATTCTCTAAAACTTGAATAAACCACTCTGACTAACCATCGGTCTGAGGTAGAAAGTTATGCTAAGGTCAACCTGAGTACCCAACTTCTTCTAAAAATTCAACCAAAATTGAGAAGTGAACACTTAGCCAATATTTGAAATAATGGACATGGGTACCGCATAAAGATAAACTATCTTACAAACGTAAATACGAGCCAACCTCTCGGCAGTGAAAGAAATATGAATAGGTACAAAATGGGTTGATTTGGTCAACTGATCCACGATGACCCAAATGTTTTCAAACCACAAAAAGTATGAGGTAACACATTCATAAAGTCCATAGTGATCCACTCCCACTTCCACTCAATAATGGGTAATCTCTAAAGCAAACCACTTGGTTTGTGATGCTCAAACTTAACTTGCTGAATGCTCAAGCATCGAGCTATAAAATATACCGCATCCTTCTTCATACCACCCACCAGTAAAGCTGCTTCAAATCATAATACATCTTAGTCACTCATTGATGGATAAAGTATCTACAACAATACGCCTTCTACAATTCACTTCCAGAGTGTCACATGGTGCTTGAGGTTACGAGTAACCCCAAGTTAACCCTTTGAGCCATGTTCATTCAGTTCAACACAAATCAATGGTGTTTCCATAAATAACCCTCAAATATCAATAGAGTAATCATCATCCAATAATAAAAGAATTTTAGAAAGATAACAAAATACGACTTATTAGTCAACTCCCAACATCTATACTAGTTTGACAAGCCTTTAAAAAATTAATAAAACCAGCAAGCCGTTGAGACATGCCCCCACGGACTCATACTCAGTTATCAAATGTAAACAATTCCATGAAACCAACACAGACATCACATCCTCGGAACATGAGGACTCACCACAACAGAGGATGTAGAACAGCGTGCCCAAAGAATCACTGTCAAACTTGGAACTGAGCACCTGAACCTATATTCCGAGAAAATACAGCCTATATCCAAAGATGTGGGTCAGCACCATGGAAAGGAACCGAGTATATGGGGGTGTATGCAGTTGTATAAACACCATCATCATAAATATTTATAAGAAATATGAAGGATGTATGAAAGACTCACATAGCCCGAAGAAAATCATCATAATCATGAGAGGATAAAATAAGTACAATAACACATGTGAGTCATCATATAATTTATCAATTACTTTCAGTTCATCAAGAATATCAATTCTCATAATGTAAATATCATTTAAATCTTTCGAAAGAAAAACTTTCACAATTCCACTTTCAAATCACTTCACCACCATAGACACGAGGAAAAACACACACACTGGGAGATCCTATAACCGACATAAACCATGTGAGATACATGGAGTTCAACGTACAACCCACGTTGGGGAGAGCCTTTCTATCCTTGCTATCGGAGTAGGACTATCGATATCAAATCCACACGAACTAGTGATCACTATATAAATCAGCCTCAGGCTCACTACTACGGGGGCACGTAGTTCTAGGGAAGTAAGATTGCTTTATACCTCCCACTCGATGCTAAAGATTTCTCCCAGACTTAGCTCAGATTATTTCAAAGACAATCCACAGCAAAACAATTTCAGTAATATATAAATATACATCGGGGGCCATCATGTTTCCCATCTATCAAAATCAACCACGTTGTGGATTTCTTTCACACTCAAGTTCAAAATAACTCCATTAAGACCAAAAGGTCAAATCATTCAAAATATATCAAATATTCAACATCAACGTGCTTATAACACATACTTTCTCAAAAAACACACAATTTTCAATGGGGATTCACGACCCAAATATCAAAATCATGATAAATATCGTTCAAGATTCATGCTTTATATCTCCACACATTTAAATTAATCTTTCAAAATCATAAACATTAAGATTTCATAATAATCATCATAAGATATGGGTTCATGCTTCAAATTCATAAAAAAATCAAATAAATATCATGCCTTTGTAAAGAAAATTACTTTTGGGCATAAGAACGAAAAAGAGTTCTTGTTGAAAAACTCCACATACCTTGAATGATGAACTTTAGATCTATACTCATTTTTGAGATGTTAATCGTGCCTTTGAATGATGGTTCTTGGAGTTCTTGAACTAGGAGCTTGGAATCTTGAATAAATTTACAGAATTAATGGTAAACTTTGAAGATTCTTGAAGTTGGATGCAGGATCTTAAGGTTTTCTTTTTGAGGAAATTTGATAAAATATAACATATAATGCTTTTAATGGGCTTTAATATAGGGTTTGGACGAATTTTGGGTGAGGGTAAATGACCAAAACTCCCCTAAAAATCA
Organism: Capsicum annuum; assembly: GCF_002878395.1. Taxonomy (NCBI): domain Eukaryota; kingdom Viridiplantae; phylum Streptophyta; class Magnoliopsida; order Solanales; family Solanaceae; genus Capsicum; species Capsicum annuum. Next base: position 128,459,362 of record NC_061120.1, read on the forward strand.
AATAATTCTCGAATCTATTCTTTGGTGGACTATTTTGATAGTCTGAAGCAGATCAACCATAACGTTTTACTCCGATATCCAAATTGGATGAAACCAATTTTATTAGAAAGAGGACTCGTAGAGCTTTTCGTTGATGTATAGTAGATCACCTAGATCATTATGTACAAGGATTTATGTTTGTTTAAAGTTGGAGCAAAAATATGCCAGGCCTCAGTACTTTTTCCTGCATGTTTTACTGTTCACTACTATTCACGATGATCGGAATGTTCATAACTCATCGCTCGGGTGTCCATTTTGGATGATCCATATATCGTTGGATATCTTATTCGATACTCTACACAATGGTGGGTTATAATCTAAGACATTTTACACGAAAAATTTATAATTCATTCTAGAAGATAGAACCCTACATGTTTATGCATAAAATTTCAATGAAAAATTTCCTGGGGTATTACATCATCCTCCCTTGGAAACATTCATCCTCGAATGATGCTAGACATGCCAAGATTAGATAGGGAATAGAGCATACACCTGAAACCATTCGTTAGACTCATCACCACATCGTTTCTCACTCTGAATGCAACATAGAATGCATAAATTCAAGAAACTACAACTGAACTCATAATAAATGATAGCTGAACTGCTGTAAATTTTATCAAAAGTGCATGATTTAGGAAAGAACGATACCTTTGGCTTGATTGGAGTTCGCAGAAAATAGGTGTGGGTACTTGGATCGCATATCCGCCTCAGCTTTCCAAGTTGCACCCTCAACAGATTGGTTTCGCCACAACACCTTGACCAAGGGAAATTCTTTGTTCCTTAGTCTTTGGACACTGAAATCAAGAATCTCAACAGGAAACTCATCAAAATAAAGATTTTCTTGAATGTCAGCACTTACAGAGGAATCCACTACCACACATCGCTAATATGCTTTCTAAGCATAGAGACATGGAATATTTGATGAACAGAGGACAACTCGGAAGGCAACTCGACCTCTTAAGCTACCTTACTGTAACACCCTATATTCCGCATGTACTAGTTCTACTTATGTGGCACTTGATATGGACTTATGGGGTAGGTAATGGGATCAGATATCCTATGTGATTGGTGAAGGTAAGATAGGTTTAGAGGAGTTCCCATATACACTGAAACGTGGTATGAATATAAACTTGGGTCCTTAAATAGGTATTTGAATCTAAAGGATGAAGTGACCAAGTTTTAAGTTTAACTATAAGCATTTTGATCTTGAAATGGAACAAAATATTAAGGTGCTTGCTTGACGTATTTTAAGCTAGTAGGTGAATCACCTACTTTGACCTTTTGACCAACTTAAAAACTAAGTAGGTGCATAGCCTATTAAGGATCCCTTGACCAGCTTATTGGGCCAAATACACTACCACCTACTTAAGTTAATTCTGGCCCAAATTAAATAAGAGAAAAGGAGAAGAGTGGGCAGCCAAGGCCCAATAGTTTTTAATCCACAAAGGCCCAATATAATGGGCAAGGAGGTGAATCACCTACTTGATAAATTATGGCCCAAAAATGACCAAGAAAGTCGGCCAAGAGAAGCTCTTTTTAAAGGGATTAAAACCAGCCCTTATAGCTCATTTTAACTAGCAAAAAAAAAAAACAGCTTTCAAGATTTTCTCTCTTATTCTCTCTTAGCTATGCAGCAGCCCTAAAATTCCACTAGGGTTCTTTGGAAACCTTCCTTCCAAGTTAAAGGTAAGTGAACAAATCATGAGCACATCTTAAGAATACTATAAGGATTATGTTCTCCATGATTAAACTAGAAGATATTCCTTTTTAAGTTTGGCAGTCGCTTTATCCTTGATTATTAAGAGATTTCTCTCTTCACTTTTGGTTTGTGAGTAAAGGGATCAAGCTATTGATACATTAAGGGAATAAACTACCACAGAAATTAAGGTATGGCTACTGTCCATTTTTTTCCTTTTTCTATATACATGTGTTGGTTGAAGATTGTGTATATGTTGTTGTTAAGAACTCAAGGGATGGTGAGTTCAATTTCTGGTTGCCATATTAAAGGGTATTTGGGGCTATTTTGGATCTGTTTTATGTATGTATGTTGGGGGCTTCTTGGTTGACGTTGGGGGAATGGTGTGAATAATTTCCATTGAAAGGTGGAAGAAGAGTATAATGGTACACCACCAAATTGAATGTCATATAAGTTTACTTCCCACGTCACCTGATATACTGTTTTGAGAGTACAATAATGATGAAACTGTTAAGGGGATCTTATAAGAAGTTACATCATGTGTGAATGTAATTGGAGAAGAAAGAGGTCGAGAGAACACCGTTGGATTAGTTGATTGTGGATTACTGCCCGATTACTATTTTAGTAAGTTTAAATACCATGAATATGTTAATTAACTACTAATATTAGTCTTATGCTATTGTATATTAGTAATCTAAAAGGGAAGACGTTAAGTGAAAGTGTGATCAGTTCTGCAGCAAGGTATGTATGGTTCATCGATCCTATACTCTTTGGCATGAATCTAACTCCTTTGTTACAAAGTAAGCTTCCTAAGTGTTATTCCTTTCAAGTTATACATAACTACAGCATACAACCCCCAAGGCGGTTAACAACCTTATTCTAACTTATCCGGTTGTTAAAGTACCTAAAGATGTGTTCGTTACTAGATCTGTCCATTTCTTTTCTAAATACTAGCATGATATGGGTGCTTTCAAAAATAAGCTTTACGAGTTGTTTAGCTAAGCTCCTATGTGTTATATTTCTATTACTGTTGTATTGACCTCATTGCTACTGCAGCCAGTGCATATTTGCACACCTTTTGCTACCGGTCCAAAGTTCCAAATCTAATACATGACCACCAAAACAAAAACTTTAAAGATGAAAAGAATGATTTGAAGTGAGTCTATATATTTTGGGTGGTATCCCAGGGGTGGAAGAAACACCTAGATGGGTTAATCCCAATATTACGGGTGGTATCCCAGGGGAAAAAGAAAAGCCTAGCATGGGTCGATCTCGATTTGTGTACTTATGAAGAACGTATCCCAGAGGTTAAAATGCCTAGCATGGGTCATCCTCTTTTACCACTGATCAGCTGATCATTGCCTTATAATCTTATAAAGTAAATAAGGATGTAATGTACATGATCCTGTAAGCATAAGCAAAGTTGGTATTCTATCCTTATCCTTATAGTTATATATTGATTACTGATTTTGTTGAGATCTTGTCTTATTTATAGTCATTTCATTCCATACATGTGGTACACTCTTTGTATTGACACTCTTCGTGGGGGACACTATGTTTCATGCCACAGGTACAGGTACTTTAGCTAGTAGACTACCCCAGTAGGACAGAGGACATCCAGCTGCTATTGGTGAGCTCCAAGTTGGTTCGAAGCTTTCCGAGTCTGTTATATAATTTGGTATTGTGTAGTAGTTATGAGCAAGGCAGGGGTTTGTCCCAACCTTAACTAAGTGTCCATGTGTCTTTTAGAGGCTTTGTAGACTATGTGAATTTAAGTGTGGTAGTATTGTGTTCTTTTAACGTTGTGGCCCCAACGGTAAAGTCTTGTATATGTAGGTTTGGAGTTACTTATGTGGTTTGTTTTATCAATGCATCATATCCATACTAGCAGAAGCTTTGAATGCCATAATTACATGCATGAAAAGTACATGGTTAAGAGTTGGTTCTCCCAAAATGGGTGCCTGTCCACCCCAACGGAATTTGAGGTGTGAAAAAATTAGTATCAGAGCAGGTCATCATAGGGAGTTTTCTGCAAAGTCGTGTCTATGTAGAGTCTTGCTTATGGGTGTTTTGTGCACCATATCTATAAGTAGGAGGCTACGAGGCATTTAGGAGTTGTTTCTTTTTCTTCATTTCTTAGATCGTACGATAGAGCCAATAATGTAGGTTGACTAGTATTTAACCTTAAATATGTTTTTTTCAATATAGTAACGATGCCGATTACAAGGAGTAAGAGTAAGAAGAGTAAACAAGTAGATATGACTGTCGAAGAAGAGACAAGTAGATCACCACCTAGATATGCTGATCAAAGTAAGGCCCAAGATGAGTTTGCATCACGAACTTCTTCTACTCCTCTATCTCCAGAAGAGCTAAGGAGGAGGGGAGTACCCCCAGAGTCACCTACTAATGCTACTGAGCAAGATTTGAAGAATGCAGTGCAATTATTAACATGTATAATTGCTGGACAAGGTCAAGGACAAGCTGGTCCAACTATGGGTTCTAGTGGTGTGGATAGGGCAGCCAATCTATGGACCTAAGATTTCCTTAAATTGGACCCTCCTCAATTTACTGGGTCAGATCCTAATGAAGATCCACAAGACTTTATTGATTAGATTCAAAGGGCTTTAGATGTAGAGACAGTGGAGTTAGCAGAATATCGGTTAAAGGGGGTGGCTATATTGTGGTACGAAGCTTGGAAAAAATCAAGGGGTATAGGTGCTCCTTTAGCTGGTTGGGAAGAATTCAAAACAACATTTCTTGATCATTATCTTGAGACCCGTGCAGATTAGTTTTTAAATCTTCACCAAGGAAATATGAGCGTGAGGGAGTACAGTCTTCAATTTAATTCTTTGGCCAGGTATGCTCCTAACATAGTGGCTACTATGGAGGATAGAGTTCATCAATATGTGGATAGATTGGACCCATATTTGGTTAGAGATTGTACTATTGCTGCCTTAAATAAAGACATGGATATAGCAAGAATACAAGCATTGCTCAAAAAATAGAGGATCAAAGGCAAAGAAGGACACAAGACCTGGAAAGTGGGCACTCCAAGAGGGCTAGATCTATGGGACAATTTTCTCCATGTCAGAGTGAATTCAGGCCTTGATTTTTCGATAGACCCCCTAGACCATCACCTTCCTACTCCACATCAGGTGCTCCTCCTCAATTCTTGGGGTTTAAGGGAAATCAATTCGGGCAAAAAAGTGAGAGTAAAGGTTCATAAGTAGTGGGGTATCGAGAGCAAGGAGGTGCAAGCCAATCAAGACCTCCTAGACAAATTTTTAAGCATTGTGGAAGAAATCAGCTAGGTGCATGTCGGTTTAGGATAAATTCTTGTTATTGATATGGTACACCGGGACACATAATGAGAGATTGCCCAAAAAGGGGCATGGCTAATATGGCACGAACTACTGGATCTACTGTTGCATCATCATCCTCGGTTCCTTCTTTTGGTAGGGGTCAGCAGATACTTACTGGTCGTGGTAGGGGTGTTAAGGGAGCTCAATTTACTGCACATTTTTGGAGATCATTCCAGAAGAGTTTGGGAACGCAAGTAATTTTAAGCACAATTTTTCACCCTCAAACAGATAGCTAGGCAGAACGTACAATCCAAACATTAGAGGATATGTTGAGTGCTTGTGTATTGGATTTCAAAGGTAGTTGGGATGATCATTTGTCACTAATTGAGTTTGCATACAACAATAGTTATCACTTGAGTATCAAAATGGCGCCTTATGAAGCTTTATATGGTAGAAAGTGTAGATCACCAATTGGGTGGTTTGAAGTGGGTGAAACTACCTTATTTGGGCTAGATCTTGTTCATCAAGCTATAGAAAAAGTTAAGGTGATACAATAACGATTAGAAACAGCTCAAAGCCGACATAAATCATATGCGGATACTAAAAGAAGAGGGTTAGAGTTTGCTATAGGAGATTGGGTGTTCTTGAAGGTATCTCCAATGAAAAGGGTAACGAGGTTTGGTAAAAGGGGAAAACTAAGTCCCCACTACATAGGGCCATATAAAATTATTCAAAAATTTGGCCAAGTGGCATATGAGTTAGACCTACCCCAAGAGCTTTCAATGGTGCATCCAGTGTTTCATGTCTCAATGCTCTGCAAGTGCATAAGAGATACATCCCATATTACTCCTACTAAAGATGTGCAGGTTACGGAAGAACTCACGTATGAAGAAGTGCCTACAGTTATACTAGATTGGCAAGTTAAGAAGTTAAGAAATAAAGAAGTAGCTTCAGTAAAAGTGCTTTGGAGGAACACGTAAGTAGAAGAAATTACATGGGAAGCTGAAGAAGCAATGAAGTCAAAGTACCCTCATTTATTTGAATCTAAAGACTTGGTCCAAGGATGCCGATTTGGGGCATAAACAAGTAAGTATAAATACACACGTGTTATATGGATAACAATGAGTTTAAACTTAGTCTTATATTCATTTACGCTAGCTAGTTATGCTAACATTCGAGGACGAATGTTTCTAAGGGGGGGTAGGATGTAACACCTATATTCCGCATGTACTAGTTCTACTTATGTGACACTTGATATAGAATTATGGGGTAGGTAATGGGCTTGGATATCCTATTTGATTGGTGACGGTAAGACAGGTTTGGAGGAGTTCCCACATGTACTGAAACGTGGTATGATTAAGTTACCTTCAATGAGAGAATATAAACTTGGGTCCTTAAATAGGTATTTGAATCTAAAGGATGAAGTGACCAAGTTTTAAGTTTAACTATAAGCATTTTGATCTTAAAATGGAACAAAATATTGAGGTGCTTGCTTGACTTATTTTAAGCTAGTAGGAGAATCACCTACTTTGACCTTTTGATCAACTTAAAAACTAAGTAGGTGAATCACCTATTAAGGATCCCTTGACAAGCTTATTGGGCCAAATACACTACCACCCACTTAAGTTCATTCTGGCCCAAATTAATAAGAGAAAAGGAGGAGAATGGGCAGCCAAGGCCCAATAGTTTTTAATCCACAAAGGCCCAATATAATGGGCAAGTAGGTGCATCACCTACTTGATAAATTATGGCCCAAAAATGACCAAGAAAGTCGGCCAAGAGCAGCTTTTTTTAAAGGGATTAAAACCAGCCCTTATAGCTCATTTTAACTAGCAAAAAAAAAAAAACAGCTTTCAAGATTATCTCTCTTGTTCTCTCTTAGCTATGCAGCAACCCTAAAATTCCACTAGGGTTCTTTGGAAACCTTTCTTCCAAGTTAAAGGTAAGTGAACAAATCGTGAGCACATCTTAAGAATACTATAAGGATTATGTTCTCCATGATTAAACTAGAAGATAGCTCTTTTTAAGTTTGGCAGTCCCTTTATCCTTGATTATTAAGAGATTTTTCTTTTCACTTTTGGTTTGTGAGTAAAGGGATAAAGTTATTGATACATTAAGGGAATAAACTACCACCGAAATCAAGGTATGGCTACTGTCCATTTTTTCCCTTTTCCTATATACGTGTGTTGGTTGAGGATTGTGTATATGTTGTTGTTAAGAACTCAAGGGATGGTGAGTTCAATTTCTGGTGGCCATAATAAGGGGTATTTGGGGTTGTTTTGGATCTGTTTTATCTATGTATGTTGGGGGCTTCTTGGTTGACGTTGGGGGAATGGTGTAAATAATTTCCATTGAAAGGTGGAAGAAGAGTATAATGGTACACCACCAAATTGAATGTCGCATAAGTTTACTGCCCACGTCACTTGATATACTGTTTTGAGAGTACAATAATGATGAAACTGTTAAGGGGATCTTATAAGAAGTTACATCACGTGTGAATGTAATTGGAGAAGAAAGAGGTCGAGAGAACACCCTTGGATTAATTGATTGTGGATTACTGCCCGGTTACTGTTTTAGTAAGTTTAAATGTCATGAATATATTAATTAGCTACTAATACTAGTCTTATGCTATTGTAGATTAGTAATCTAAAAGTCAAGATGTTAAGTGAAAGTGTGATCAGTTGTGCAGTAAGGTATGTATGGTTCATTGATCCTATACTCTTTGGCATGGATCTAACTCCTTTGTTACAAAGTTAGCTTCCTAAGCGTTCTTTCTTTCAAGTTATACATAACTACAGTATACAACCCCCAAGGCGGTTAACAACCTTATTCTAACTTGTCCGGTTGTTAAAGTACCTAAAGATGTGTTCGTTACTAGATCTGTCCATTTTTTTTCTAAATACTAGTATGATATGGGTGCTTGCAGAAATAAGCCTTACGAGTTGTTTAGCTAAGCTCCTATGTGTTATATTTCTATTATTGTTGTATTCGACCTTATTGCTACTGCATCTAGTGCATATTTGCACACCTTTTGCTACTGGTCCAAAGTTCCAAATCTAATACATGACCACCAAAACAACAGCTTTAAAGATGAAAAGAATGATCTGAAGTGAGTCTATATATTTTGAGTGGTATCCCAGGGGTGAAAGAAACACCTAGCATGGGTCGATCCTAATATTACGGGTGGTATCCCAGGGGAAAAAGGAAAGCCTAGCATAGGTCGATCTCGGTTTGTGTACTTATGAGGAATGTATCCCAGAGGTTAAAATGCCTAGCATGGGTCACCCTCTTTTACCACTGATCATCTGGTCATTTGTATTATGCCTTATAATCTTATAAAGTAAATAAGAATAAAGCAAAGTAAAGGATGTAATGTACATGATCCCATAAGTATAAGCAAAGTTGGTATTCTATCCTTATCTTTATAGTTATATATTGATAACTGATTTTGTTGAGATCTTGTCTTATTTATAGTCATTTCATTCCATACATGTGGTACACTCTTTGTATTGACACTCTTCGTGGGGGACACTATGTTTCATGCCGCAGGTACAGGTACTCTAGCTAGTAGACTATCCCAGTAGGACAGAGGACATCTAGCTGCTATTGGTGAGCTCCAAGTTGGTTCGAAGCTTTCCGAGTCTGTTATATATTTTGGTATTGTGTAGTAGTTATAAGCAAGGCGGGGGTTTGTCCCAACCTTAACTAAGTGTCCATGTGTCTTTTATAGGTTTTGTAGACTATGTGAATTTAAATGTGGTAGTATTGTGTTCTTTTAACGTTGTGGCCCCAACGGTGAAGTCTTGTATATGTAGGTTTGGAGTTACTTATGTGGTTTGTTTTATCAATGCATCATATCCATACTAGCAGAAGCTTTGAATGCCATAATTACATGCATGAAAAGTACATGGTTAAGAGTTGGTTCTCCCAAAATGGGTGCCTGTCCACCCTAACGGAATTTGAGGTGTGACACTTACCAACACGGCTAAGAATTTTGTAAGGACCAACATAACGGGGACTAAGCTTCCCCTTCTTTTCGAATCTCTTGACCCCTTTCATGGGTAAAATTTTCAGATACACTAGGTCACCAACTTCAAACTCAAGGTCTCTCCTTCTAACATCCGCATATGACTTCTGATGACTCTGCGTAGTTTTCAATCTTTCCCTAATCAACTTAACTTTTTCCATAGCCTCAAATACCGAATCAGGACCGCTCACAGCCGCTTCACCCACCTCAAACCAACCTATGGGTGATCTACACTTCCTCCTATATAAGGCTTCAAATGGAACCATGCCAATACTAGAGTGAAAACTGTTATTGTAAGCAAACTCTACCAACGGTAAGTGATCATCCCAACTTCCCTTAAAGTCAAGTGCACAAGCTCTCAATATATCATCTAAGGTCTGGATGGTCCGCTCAGCCTGACCTTCGGTCTGTGGATGAAAAGCAAAACTCAAAAGCACTTGGGTACTAAGACCCTTCTGAAAAGCTTTCCAAAATTGCGAAGTGAACTGAGTACCCCTATCCGAAATGATAGACAAGGGAACTCCATGCAGTCTGACTAGCTCTCGGATATACAATCTAGCATAATCCTCAGCAGTATATGAAGTATGAACAGGCAAGAAATAAGCAGACTTAGTCAACCTATCAACCACAACCCAAATGGAATCATGATGGCATCGGGAAGGAGGTAAACGAAGTCCATATATATTATCTCTTCCCACTTCCAGGTGGGAATACTAAACTCTTGCATCATACCACCAGGTCTTTGGTGTTCAACCTTAACATGTTGGCATGTTGCACACTTAGCTACAAACGCTGCTATATCTTTCTTCATGCCACTCCACCAATAATTTCCCACAAGTCTCGGTACTTCTTGGTGGCACCAGGATAAATAGAATATCATGCCCCGTGCGCTTCAGCCATAATCCTCAATCTCAGATTATCAACATTTGAGACACACAATCTACCCTGCAATCTCAACACACCATCTCTCCCTTGGGAGAAAACCTCTACTTTTTGGTCCTTGACTGACTCCTTCAGTCTGACCAAACTAGCATCTAAGTATTGCTTTTCCTTCACTTTCGAAACCAAGGAGGATTCAGAACTACCCTAAACCCCTATACTACCTTCAGTAGAGTCAAACAACCTAACCCCCAATATAGCCAAATGATGTACATCACGAGCCAACTCTTTCTTACCTTCTACCACATGCGAAACACTACCCATGGACACTCTACTTAGGGAATCCGCCACAACATTGGCCTTGCCCGGATGGTACAGCACACTCATATCATAGTCCTTTAACAAGTCTAACCATCGTCTCTGCCTAAGATTCAATTCTCTCTGGGTAAACACATACTGCAGACTCTTATGATCAGTGAAAACATGAACATGGACACCATACAAATAGTGTCAATATATTTTCAAACAAACACAACAGCAGCCAACTCAAGGTCATGGGTGGGGTAATTTTTCTCATGGGAGCTGCTGGGGCATTAGCTAACCCAAAAGACATAACAAGAAACTCAAAATAGCCATAACGAGTTTGGAAAGCGGTTTTTAGGATGTCATACTCCCTAACTTTGAGTTGATGATAGCCAGAACGAAGGTCTATCTTTGAGAAATAACTTGCACCTTGCAATTGGTCAAACAAATCATCTATTCTAAGAAGGGGATATTTATTTTTGACGGTGACTTTATTTAGTTGGTGGTAATCAATGCACCAAAGAGCCATCTTTCTTTCTCACAAACAACATAGGAGCACCACAAGGAGAAACACTGGGCCTTATGAAACCCTTATCTAGTAGATCTTTGAGTTGCTCTTTTAACTCCTTAAGTTCTGTAGGGGCCATATGGTAAGGAGGAATAGAAATGGGCTAAGTATCAGGAAGAAGATCAATCCCGAACTCTATCTCTCTATCAGGAGGTTTCCCTAGGAGATCATCCAGAAAGACATCAGAAAACTCATTGACGACGTTAACAGACTAGAGAGTTGGAGTCTCAGACTTAGTGTCTTTGACTCTAACTAAATGGTAAATACACCCCTTGGAAATAAGCTTTCTAGCTTTGAGGTAAGATATAAAATGACTCTTGGGTGACACAGAATTCCCAGACCACTCAAACACGGATGCACCCGGAAACTGAAACTTGACCACTCGGGTCCAATAATCAATAGAGGCATAAGAAAAATATAGCCAGTCAAAATCAGATCAACCAACAAGACTCTGTGAAGAACAGTAACTGGACACTTTTTATACACTTTCTGGGAAACAATCGAATCACCCACTAGGGTAGAAACTAGGATAGGCTCAGGAATAATCTCAGGACTCATTTCAAAATTCACAGCAATCAAAGGTGTAACATATGAGAAACTGGATCCAGGATCCAACAAAGCATACACATCAAACTGAAATATACGAAGCATACTAGTAACAACATCAGGAGAGTCTTCCTGTTCCTGATGGGATGGTAAAGTATAGAATCTATTCTGGTGCTGCCCGTCAGCATTGCTAGAAGAGGTACCCTGAGCTGGGGCTAGGCGAGTCGTTGGAACTGGAGCACTAACAGTCTGAGTCTGGGTCTGAGGACAATAGTCACGACGCCCTTGTCCATCCTATGGACAATCTCTAACTCTGTGACCCATGTCACCACACCGAAAATAACCCCTCTTCTCACCCCAACACTCACCCGAATGAGCCCTACCACACTTAGGACACAGGGGATGATTTAGCTTACTGCCAGCACTGTACTGGGACCTAGATGCATATGACCTACTATCTTGCTCCTGGCTACCTCTAGGCACGGAAGCACTGGCAGATGACGGTGCTGGCATAGACGAACGATCCTGATACTAAGGGCGACTCCCTCCTTACGATCTAGTTTGACCCTGTCCGTGCTGGTTAGACCTAGCTCTCTTATTCCCTCTCATTCTATCTCTCTCTTTAATATTCTCGACCTCAATATATTGGGCATGAGTCATCAGCCTAGAAAGATTCATCTCACTATTCAGCATAGCAGACCTATACTCCTTAACCACATAACTAGACACTCCAGTCACAAACTTACTCATACTAGCCCGATATCAGCCACTAAGTCAGGAGGCCAACTGATTGAACTTTAGACAGTACTCCCTAACAGTCATAGAGCCCTATCGCAGGTTTATATACTCTTCCACCTTTGCCTCCCTTATCTCCAAAGGGAAAAACTTATCCAGGAATGCATCCTAGAACTCTTGCCAAGTTGTAGGGACAGCTCCCTCACCTCTACCTTTCCTCCAAGCAACAACCCAGTCATAAGCAAGGTCTTTTAATCTATACACAGCCAACTCCACACTATGTTCCTCAGATACATGCATCACCTGAGTAATCTTCTGCACCTTCTTTAAAAAAAACCATGGATCCTTATCAGACTTGGACCCATAGATTCTGGCAGATTCATCTACATGAAGTCACAGATCCTGGCAGCAGCTGAATCACCTCCCTGCTGCTGTGGAATTAGGGCTGGGTTGGCCTGAACATTTGTAGTTACAGCTTGGGCCAGCGCCTGAAAAGTTGCCCAAAATTCAGCATGAGACACGTTTTCATTCAATGGGTCAGCGGGTTGAGGTTGCTGACCATCATTATTTCTTCTCATTCGATGTGGAGGCATATTTCTGAAAGAGGAGAGCACGAATCAATAGCAAAGAGAGACACATTAAGCATAAGAAACTTCTGAAAGAAAGAATCACATGTTTTCCTAAAATATCTTATAGCCTCTTGCTCATAGATGTGGCGCGCTACACACCGATGATCAAGACTCTACTTAACACGGCTTGTCAGACTCCCTAGGATACCTTGAAAACTTAGGCTCTGATACCAAGTATGTAATGCCTCGAAAAATAGGTCCCGGAGCATCACACGGTGCTTGAGGCTACTAGTAGCCCCAAGCTAACCCTTTGAGCCATTTTCATTCAGTTCAACACAAATCAATGGGGTTTCCATAAATAACCCTTAAATATCAATAGAGTAATCATTATCCAAGAATAAAACAATTTCAGAAAGATAATAAAATATGACTTATTAGTCAACTCCCAACATCTATATTAGTCTGACAAGACTCTAAGAAAATCAGTAAAACCAGCGAGCCATTGAGACATGCCCCAACTAACTCATAGTCAGCTATCAAATATAAATGATTCTGTGAAACTAACATCAGACATCACATCCTCGAAACATGAGGACTCACCATAATAGAGGATGCAGAACAGTGTGCCCGAAGAATCACTTTCGAACCTGAAACTGAGCACCTGAACCTATATGCAGCCCACATCCGAAGATGTGGGTCAGTACTATGGAAAGGAACCGAGTATATGGGGGTGTATGCAGTTGTATAAACATCATCATCATAAATATTTATAAGAAATATGCAGGATGTATGAAAGACTCACATAGCCTGAAGAAAATCATCATAATCATGAGAGGATGAAATAAGTACAATAACACATGCGAGTCATCATATAATTTGTCAATCACTTTCAGTTCATCAAGCATATCAATTCTCATAATTTAAATATCATTTAAATCTTTCGAAAGAATAACTTTCACAATTCCACTTTCAAATTACTTCACCATTCACCATAGACACAAAGAAACACACACACACTGGGAGATCCTATAACCAACATAAACCATGTGAGCTACATGGAGTCCAACGTACAACCCACGTTGGGGAGAGCCTTCCTATCCTTGCCATCGGAGTAGGACTATCGATATAAAATCCACACAAACTAGTGATCACTATATAAATCAGCCTCAAGCTCACTCCTACGGGGGAACGTAGTTCTAGGGAAGTAAGGTTGCTTTATAACTCCCACTCGGTGCTAAAGATTTCTCCCGGACTTAGCTCAGAACATTTGAAAGACAATCCACAACAAAATAATTTCAGTAATATATAAATATACATCGGGGGCCATCATGCTTCCCATCTATCAAAATCAACCACATTGTGGATTTCTTTCACACTCAAGTTCAAAACAACTCCATTAAGACCAAAAGGTCAAATCATTCAAAATATCTCAAATATTCAACATCAACGTGCTTATAACACACACTTTCTCAAAAAAAACATAATTTCCAATGGGGATTCACAACCCAAATATCAAAATCATGATAAATCATGTAAATTCATCTTTCCAAATCCTAAACATCAAGATTTCATAATAATCATCATAAGATATGGGTTCATGCTTCAAATTCGTAAAAAAATCAAATAAAAATCATACCTTTGTAAAGAAAATTACTTTTGGGCACAAGAACGAAAGAGAGTTCTTGTTGAAAAACTCCACATACCTTGAATGATGAACTTTAGATCGATACTCATTTTTAAGATGTTAATCGTGCCTTTGAATAATGCTTCTTGGAGTTCTTGAACTAGGAACTTGGAATCTTGAATAAATTTGCAGAATTAATGGTGAACTTTAGAGGTTCTTGAAGTTAGATGTAGGAGCTTAGCATTTTCTTTTGAGGGAATTTGATTAAATATAACATATAATGCTTCTAATGGGCTTTAATATAGGGTTTGGACGGATTTTGGGTGAGGGGAAATGATCAAAATGCCCCTAAAAATCAAATAATTCTCAAATCTGTTCTTTGGTGGACTATTTTGATAGTCTGAAGCAGATCAACCATAACGTTTTACTCCGATATCCAAATTGGATGAAACCAATTTTATTAGAAAGAGGACTCGCAGAGCTTTTCGTTGATGTATAGTAGATCACCCAGATAATTATATACAAGGAGTTATGTTCGTTTAAAGTTGGAGCAAAAATATACCAGGCCTCAGTACTTTTTCCTGCACGTTTTACTGTTCACTACTATTCATGGTTCGATCGGAATGTTCATAACTCGTCGCTCGGGTGTCCGTTTTGGATGATCCACATATCGTTGCAAAGATTATTCGATATTCTATGCAATGGTGCATCATAATCTAAGATATTCCATATGAAAAATTTATAATTCATTCTAAAATATAGAACTCAACACGTTTACGCACAAAATTTCAACAAAAAATTTCTCAGGGTATTGCACTCACATGTTTCATCCGATATATTTCACTCTTTTATGATTATGATGATTTTAATTCGAGCTGTCCTTTGGTGGACTATTTTGATAGTTTGAAGTAGATCAACCATAACGTTTTACTCGAATTTACAAATTGGATGAAACCAATTTTTTTAGAAAGAGGACTCTCATATCTTTCTGTTGATATATAATATCTCACCCAGATCATTGTGTACGAGGAGTTATGATTGTTGGAAGTTAACTCAAAAGTTCACTTTTGATAGGCTGAAGTAGATCGACGATAACTTTTTGATCCAATAGACAAATTGGATGAAACCAATGTCATTGGAAAGAGGACTCGCAGAGCTTTTTGTTGATATATAGATCACCCAGATCATTATGTACAAGGAGTTATGATTGTTTAAAGTTGGATAAAAAATACGCCAGGCCTCAGTACTTTTTCCTGCATATTTTACTGTTCACTACTATTCACGGTTTGATCGGAATGTTCATAACTCATCGCTCAGATGTCCGTTTTGGATGATCCACATATATTTGGAAAGCTTATTCGATACTCTACGTAATGGTGGGTCATAATCTAAGACATTCCACATGAAAAATTTATAATTCAACTAGAAGATAGAACCCAACACATTTACGCACAAAATTTCAACAAAAAATTTCCCGGGGTATTACACGGGTCATGACTCCCAACTAACCCAACTTAATACGACTGAATAAACAAAATACAACACTTCTCAAACTGTATAACTAACTCATGCCTTTGAATCAAAAGGACTCATCACCTGTTGACTAGATGTCGCGAACTGACTTGATCTGAAGATGTACACTATACGTTGTACCTATATTTAGAGAAAATGTAGCCCACATACGAATATGTGGGTCAGTACCATGAAAATGTATCGAGCATATGGGGGTGCATTGCATATATAAAATAATATCTTAATATCATCACAGTTTATAAAATTATGCATGCTGATTTAAATGACTCACTTAGCTTGCATTAAAATAATCATAACCATAAGAGAGTAAAATATATCGGGTGAAACATGTGAGTGTAATACCCCGGGAAATTTTTCATTGAAATTTTGTGCCTAAACGTGTTGGGTTCTATCTTCTAGAATGAATTATAAATTTTTCGTGTGGAATGTCTTAGATTATGACCCACCATTGCGTAGAGTATCAAATAATATTTCCAACGATATGTGGATCATCCAAAATGGACACCCGAGCGACGAGTTATGAACATTCTGATCGAACCGTGAATAGTAGAGAACAGTAAAGCGTGCAGGAAAAAGTACTAAGGCCTGGTGTATTTTGCTCCAACTTTAAGTGATCATAACTCCTTATACATAATGATCTGGGTGATCTACTATATATCAACAGAAATCTCTACGAGTCCTCTTTCCAATGAAATTGGTTTCATCTAATTTTTTTATCGGATCAAAAAGTTATGGTCGATCTACTTCAGCCTATCAAAAGAAAATTTTTGGGTCAACTTCTAACGATCAAAACTCCTCGTACACAATGATCTGGGTGAGATATTATATATCAATGGAAAGATATGAGAGTTCTCTTTCTAATAAATTGGTTTCATCCAATTTAGAAATCGAAGTAAAACGTTATGGTTGATCTACTTCAAACTATCAAAATAGTCCACCAAAGGACAGATTCGAGAATAATTGGTTTTTTAGGGGAGTTTTGGTCATTGTCCCTTACCCAAAATCGGTCCAAACCCTATAATAAAACCTATTAGAAGTATTATATGTTATATTTCATCAAATTCCCTCAAAAAGAAAACCCTAAGCTCCTACATCCAACTTCAAGAACCTCCAAAGTTCACCATTAATTTTGCAAATTTATTCAAGATTCCAAGTTCCTAGTTCAAGAACTCCAAGAACCATCATTCAAAGGTACAATTAACATCTCAAAAACGAGTATCGATCTAAAGTTCATCATTCAAGGTATGTGAGATTTTTCAATAAGAACTCTCTTTCGTTCTTGTGCCCAAAAGTAATTATCTTTACAAAGGCATGATTTTTATTTGATTTTTACGAATTTGAAGCATGAACCCATATCTTATTATGATTATTATAAAATCTTCAGTTTATGATTTTGAAAGATGAATTTACATGTGTGGAGATATAAAGGATGAATCTTGAATAATATTAATCATGATTTTGATATTTGGGTCGTGATCCCCATTGAAAATTGTGTTTTTTTTGAGAAAGTGTGTGTTATAAGTACATTGATGTTGAATATTTGAGATATTTTGAATGATTTAACCTTTTGGTCTTAATGGAGTTATTTTGAACTCGAGTGTGAATGAAATCCACAACGTGGTTGATTTTGATAGATGGGAAGCATGATGGCTCCCGATTTATATTTATATATTACTGAAATTGTTTTGTTGTAGATTGTCTTTGAAATGATCTGAGCTAAGTTTGGGAGAAATCTTTAGCACCGAGTGGGAGGATAAAGTGACCTTACTTCCCTAGAACTACGTACCCCTATAGGAGTGAGCCTGAGGCTGATTTATATAGTGATCACTAGTTTGTGTGGATTTGATATCGATAGTCCTACTCCGATGGCAAGGATAGGACAGCTCTCCCCAATATGGGTTGTATGTTGAACTCCATGTAGCTCACATGGTTTATGCCGGTTATAGGATCTCCCAGTGTGTGTGTGTTTCCTTGTGTCTATGGTGAATGATGAAGTAATTTAAAAGTGGAATTGTGAAAGTTATTCTTTCGAAAGATTTAAATGATATTTACATTATGAGTATTGATATTCTTAATGAACTGAAAGTGATTGACAAATTATATGATGACTCACATGTGTTATTGTACTTATTTCATTCTCTCATGATTATGATGATTTTCTTTGGGCTATGTGTGTCTTTCATACATCATGCTTATTTCTTATAAATATTTATGATGATGATGTTTATACAACTGTATACACCCCCATATACTCGATTCCTTTTCATGGTACTGACTCACCTCTTCGAATGTAGGTTGCATTTTCTTAGAATGTAGGTTCAGGTGCTCAGTTTCAGGTTTGACTGTGATTCTTCGGGCACGCTGTTCTACATCCTCTATCGTGGTGAGCCCTCATGTTTCGAGGATGTGATGTCTGATGTTGGTTTCACGGAATTTTTTACATTTGATAACTAAGTATGAGTCAGTTGGGGCATATCTCAATAGCTCGCTGGTTTTATTGATTTTCTTAGAGGCTTTTCAAACTAGTATAGATGTTGGGAGTTGACTAATAAGTCATATTTTGTTATCTTTCTAAAAAAAATTTATTCTTGATGATGATTACTCTGTTGATATTTGAGGGTTATTTATGGAAACCTCATTGATTCATGTTGAATTGAATAAAAATGGCTCAAAGGGTTAGCTTGGGGCTACTCATAGCCTCAAGCACCGTGTGACGGCTCTGGGACCCATTTTCCGGGGCGTTACAAACTTGGTATCAGAGCCTAAGGTTTTAAGGTGTCCTAGGGAGTTTGACAAGCCGCGTTAAGTAGAGTTTTGATCATCGGTGTGTAGCGCGCCACATCTATGAGCAAGAGGCTACAAGACATTTTTGGAAAAAGTGTGATTCTTTCTTTTAGAAGTCTATCGTGCTTAAAGTGTCTCTCTCTGCTATTGACTCGTGCTCTCTTCTTTCAGAAATATGCCTCCACATCGAGCGAAAAGAAATAATAATGGTCAGCAACCTCAACCCACTGACCCATTGAATGAAGATGTGTCTCATGCTTAATTTCGGACAGCCTTTCAGGCGCTGGCCCAAGCTATTACTGCAAATGTTTAGGCTAATCCACCGGAATTCTATGGGTCCAAGTCTGATGAAGATCCACGATTCTTTTTAGAGAAGGTGCAGAAGATTACTCAGGTGATGCATGTATCTGAGGAACATAGTGTAGAGTTGGCTGCGTATAGGTTGAATGACCTTACTTATGACTGGGTTATTGCTTGGAGGAAAGGTAGTCCCTACAACTTGGCAAGAGTTCCAGGATGCATTTCTGGATAAGTTTTTCCCTTTGGAGATGAGCGAGGCAAAGGTGGAAGAGTTTATGAACCTGCGACAGGGCTCTATGACTGTTAGGGAGTACTGTCTAAAGTTCAATCAGTTGGTCAAGTATGCTCCTCACTTAATGGCTGATAATCGGGCTAGTATGAGTAAGTTTGTGACTGGAGTATCTAGTTATGTGGTAAGGAGTGTAGGTCTGCTATGCTGAATAGTGAGATAAATCTTTCTAGGCTGATGACTCATGCCCAACAGATTGAGGTTGAAAAGATTAAGGAGAGAGATAGAATAAGAGGGAATATGAGAGCTAGGTTCGAGCAGCACGAACAGGGTCAGACTAGATAGCAGGGAAGGATTCGCCCTTAGTATCAGGATTGTTCGTCTATGCCAGTACGTCATCTGCTAGTGCTCCCGTGCTAGAGGTAGGCAGGAGCAAGGTAGCAGGTCATATACATCCAGGTCCCAGTACAGTACTAGCAGTAAGCCAAATCGTCCCCTGTGTCCTAAGTGTGGTAGGGCTCATTCGGGTGAGTGTTGGGGTAAGAAGAGGGGTTATTTTTGGTGTGGTGACATGGGTCACAGAGTTAGAGATTGTCCACAGGATGGACAAGGGTGTCGTGACTATCGCCCTCAGATCCAGACTTAGACTGTTAGTGCTCCAGTTCCAGCGACTCGCCCAGCCCCAGCTCAGGGCGCCTTTTCTAGCAATGCTGGCGGGCAATGCCAGAATAGATTCTACACTTTACCATCCCGTCAGGAACAGGAGGACTTTCCTAATGTTGTTACTGGTATGCTTCGTATATTTAGTTTGATATGTATGCTTTGTTGGATCCTGGATCCAGTTTCTCATATGTTAAACCTTTGATTGCTGTGAATTTTGAAATGAGTCCTGAGATTATTCCTGAGCCTATCCTAATTTCTAGCCCAATAGGTGATTCGATTGTTGGGTGATATTTGGGTCGTGATCCCCATTGAAAATTGTTTTTTTGAGAAAGTGTGTGTTATAAAGACATTGATGTTGAATATTTGAGATATTTTGAATGATTTGAACTTTTGGTCTTAATGGAGTTGTTTTGAACTCGAGTGTGAAAAAAATCCACAATGTGGTTGATTTTGATAGATGGGAAGCATGATGGCTCCCGATGTATATTTATATATTACTAAAATTGTTTTGTTGTGGATTGTCTTTGAAATGATCTGAGCTAAGTCCGAGAGAAATCTTTAGCACCGAGTGGGAGGTATAAAGCGGCCTTACTTCCCTAGAACTATGTGCCCCCGTAGGAGTGAGCCTGAGGCTGATTTATATAGTGATCACTATTTTGTGTGAGTTTGATATCGATAGTCCCACTCTGATGGAAAGGATAGGACGGCTCTCCCCAATGTGGGTTGTACATTGGACTCCATGTAGCTCACTTGGTTTATGTCGGTTATAGGATCTCCCAGTGTGTGTGTGTTTCCTTGTGTCTATGATGAATGGTGAAGTAATTTGAAAGTGGAATTGTGAAAGTTATTCTTTCAAAAGATTTAAATGATATTTACATTATGAGAATTGATATTCTTGATGAACTGAAAGTGATTGACAAATTATATAATGACTCACATGTTTTATTGTACTTATTTCATCGTCTCATGATTATGATGATTTTCTTCAGGCTATGTGAGTATTTTATACATGCATATTTCTTATAATTATTTACGATGATGATATTTATACAACTGCATACACCCCCATATACTCGGTTCCTTTGCATGGTACTGACCTACTTCTTCGGATGTGGGCTGCATTTTCTCAGAATATAGGTTTAGGTGCTCCGTTCTAGGTTTGACAGTGATTCTTCGAGCACGCTGTTCTACATCCTCTGTCATGGTGAGTCCTCATATTTCAAGGACGTGATGTCTGATGTTGGTTTCATGGAATTATTTACATTTGATAACTGAGTATGAGTCAGTTGGGGCATGTCTCAATGGCTCGCCGATTTTATTGATTTTCTTAGAGGCTTGTCAGACTAGTATAGATGTTGGGAGTTGACGAATAAGTCGTATTTTGTTATCTTTCTGAAATTCTTTTATTCTTGGATGATGATTACTTTGTTGATATTTGAGGGTTATTTATGGAAACCCTGTTGATTCCTGTTGAATTGAATGAAAATGGCTCAAAGGGTTAGCTTGGGGCTACTCATAGCCTCAAGCACCGTGTGACTCTTCGGGACCTATTTTTTGGGGCGTTACAACCCGGTTACCTACAGTCAGTACTAGTAGAGGCTTCATAGACAGTCAGTAGAAGTTGATGTATTCCATTTTAGTTTTGATTGTAAAAGTAGAGTTGTAATCTTGTAAATTTAGTTTTGTATCTATCATATTCACAAAAGAGTTATATTCTGCAGATTTTATAGATTTATGCTTTTTAATTAGTTGCTTATGAGTTATGCTAATAGAAGGGTTAGCTTGGGGTCACTTGTGATCCTAAGCACCGTGTGACATCTCGGGACCCGATTTTGGGGTGTTACAATAATAAACTCAATAATCTTGTCATGCTTAATAATTCTCTAGAAAGAGTCCCCTAAACTACCAGCTGTATTATCACAAACAGATATGTACCATCTAACACTTTCATAAAATTTTAAATCTTCTCTGACTTGGTGGAGATGCTAACGGCTGAATTTTTAGATAAGATGTAAAAATGTGCCTCATACTTTACAGTAGACAAAGAGCCCTACTCCAAATGATAAATCTCATCACACATTTAATATCTCAAGCTATATGGTACAAATCTCTTTAGGAAGGACTCAAAAACTAAGTCTAATTCATATAAGGAAAAACTAAAGGCCTATAATAAGAAAGGACCTCCACCAATCCCTAGCTACATTTGTCAACTAATTGGTAGTATAAGAAGCTGTATGACACTTAAGGGATCCAAGATTATGCAACTTTTCCCAATAATCAGTCAAAAACTTTTATACATCCTAGCCAATATCTGCACTAAACTTTGATGAACCCAAGCAAATTAACCTCTCAAAACTTTTTGATCAGCACAAAACATAGTTGTACCTAAAACAACTAGATGAATTGTAAGTTTGATTGGCAAAGATTCCATATATGAGGGTACATAGATGATAGTTGTACCCAATAAAAAGGAATAACATAAGTAGATATTGATAATAAGGGTATAAAATCACGCAAACTCTGAGGAATACCAGGTACATCCAAGGGAACACTATCTAAGTAACTCAAGTGACAAACCAAAAGACCCTGAAGCACTGGGTGTCAACAAAACTTTGTGGAACTTGAAATGGACCCATATCCTTTATCTATTAAGCATCCCTAGAATACGAAACCTCAAGCCTAGGAGAAGCCTCCTAGCTTATCCTTTATCTGAGGTAGCTCTTCATGCCCGTCCTCTACCTTGGGTCAACTATTGGGTTATGACTAAGTATCTCTTGCCTCTTTAGACCCAATCCTCACCATCTACACAAAAAATAAAATACAAGTTTAGAACATTACGTATAAACAACCCGTATGACAATGAGACCGATAAGCCAAGCTTCTTTGATAATAATTTGTAACAATCTAACAATAAGGTCATAATGACACTTATTGTGGTCCGGGCTCAATAAGTAAGCTAATCACCCCTAAGGGAAATAAATTTGAGATAAATAAGGAAATAAAGTAAAATAAGACTTCTAGTAAAAGTCATTTCATGCATATATATAAGTAAAGGATAGAAATCCAAATAGGTACCAAAACTATCACAAAATATAATATTTTAAGTATAGAGCATCTAATAATACAAATTGAATCTAAGGTACTTGATTTATCTCAGATAATAAAAATAAACACATCTAGATAGATAGGAAGAGGTTTGGGGTCTACTCTAAGGACATAGAGAAATTGATACCATAAGTATCTCCAATCAACAACACGATCTTAACCTCCACGTGTCGTGCTTATGCTAGGATCTAAGGATGGTTATAATCCTAATACTCAATGTATCATTGGCCAACTGAGCAAAACAAAAACTAATATAAGTAAATAAAACTATGCGCTCATCACCTATAAGCAGAAAAGTCCCAAATGATAGCTCACGTTGTCTCCACTTATAGTGCTAATATATATTCAAAAATAAAAAAACAACATAGAAGAATATACTGAAGATAAACATAAGTCAAGGAACTAAAGAAATCATGAAAATATGTGTATGAAATGCAATGCAATGCAATATGTTGGGATGAATAGTGAAAGTCATCGCATAGCTTTCTATATACATCTACCAAGCTTGTAGCTAATAAGTAGGACCTAAGGGGATTCACAAACCATACTATAACTTATATGTAAAATCTCACCCACCTTTCTAGCTTATGTTCACAGAGAGGTTTTTATAAAAATGTCACATTTTCTTTTAAAATAGTGTTCCTCAATGGTACCAGTATCTTATGAACATATATGTATGGAATAAGGATGTAATGGTCACAATTAACTCAATACGATGATATCAAATCCATCCAACATACACATATACACACACGTATACATACATATTGGCACACACACATATATATAAGTGAGCCACAAAAGCTAATCAATTTTTCCATAATTCCTAATTATCAATTAGGCACCATAAAAATAAATATGCGTAAAAGACATCATTAATATCATATCAACCTATCACTCAAGTATTTCTATCATAATAAAGTCAACTAATGCTTAAAATAAGACCTATATTAGCAATTTTAGCTAGAATGAAGGATTTAAATACACATATATGATCAATAATGTAAATAAAGCCTCCAAGTCAGAAGCAACAGAATATAAGCCCCCACACTAGCACACAACAATAATAACATTCTCAAAATATAAACCCCATAGTTATTTTTCCTCAACCATAGCATGCTTTACTTAAATATTAACTACCAAACTCAACCAGAAAGAAGTTAAGCTATAACCCACCTCAAAATGATGGAATCCAAGCCTGAAGTGCTTCAACATAGAGTCATACCTTTATGAATGGAGGTAGAATCAACTAAAATATTCAAAAATAGTATCTATGCATTAAAAGAAAGCTAATGATATCCATAATGCCCATATAAGAATCAAGTCTAAAATGGATTTTAAAAATGAGCTCAAAAAGAGTTAAAATTGGAATTTTATTTTTAAAATACATTCTCCAAGGTTATAGGAGTCTACAGGTGAAAATACATATGTAAAAAAGTTTTAAATAAGGTCTAACATAAAGAAAACCTATTTTTATGGTTTCTTGGAAAAATCCCCCAAAATTTAATTTCAAAATAATGATTAAAAGGTGTTTTAAAATATGCAAGCCATGAGAAATAATGAAAATATGATTTAGGAGCTTACCCATCCAAGAATGGTCATAAAACCCTAAGAAATCACCCAAATTCTAAAGCTTGAGGTCCAAAAATAGCAAATTCGTGAATTTGAGCTATTTATATTGTTCAGTAAATAGTGCCTTGCAAACACGATCAACCTTTCATGTTTGTGAGGTTCAATGCTGACTAGGCCACTAGAATAGCCTTTATATTTGTGATTAAGGCTTCATATTTGTGAAGGATGATGATCAAGCCTTTTTATTTGAGATAGACTCATTGCATTCGCGAAGAAAGACACATCTTCTCTTTATGATTGCGTCCACACCCTTATGATTTCAATAAAAGAGAAATTTCTTCTCTATTTTTTGTCTAGAGACCTGCTTTCACAAAGAAGGAACTGGCATGCACCAGATATCAATAACTTTGTTGATTTTACATGCCTTTAAATTCACTAAACAGACCTCTATATTCATTTAGGACCCAACCAAAACAAAATAGATATACTGCCAGGATATCTTTAATGTTCCGAGCGCAATGGAGACATTGTATTTTGGAAAAAAATTATTTTCAACAAATTAACCCCCGAGACCTTTTTTCACTATTTTCCAAATGAATTGTGAAAATACAAAATAATAGTCCTGGTCCAAAACCAATTATGCTACAAACTTAACTTCGACATTCTTGACTTAATGGAACTATCCAGATTTTCATCATACACTCAAAACATTAAATAGTGACCAAAGTCAACTATATGGCTTTTAAAGCCTTTAAAAACTAGATTATCACATAACTTGCATCAAGAACTAAGACATTTATCCTGTCACAACCCGAGACTACCCCTAGTCATAACACAGTGCTTTAGGCCACAAGTGACCCCAGCAAACCCATGAACTGGCACAAGGTGTAAATACTGAGAGGAAGATAAATGCATCACTGAAAACATAACTACCTATTTGACTGTCTGAAAGCCTCTAAATCTGATGAGTTACTGGGAAAGGTCCCCAACTAACTTTGACTACTAAAATAGCATGAACTAAAATACTAGAAATCATGATAAATAATATAACTAGTCCTCAACTAATGAGGACTTACCAATGCTAAAACTAAGTGATACTGGAATAGACTACATGGGATCTGGGAATTGAGCTTTCCAACCTATGTTATAAGAAAACATAGCACAAAAGAGAGTATACGATCAGTACTTTAAATATTTTAGTATACGGGATATGGACTAGCTGATATACATATAGGTTCATAGCATGAATGTATGAATATGTAGAACGAATACAAGACCAAGCATAAACATGTACTAAAATGATCTGAATAACTGCTATATGTACACTTTGTCATACAAACCTGAACTGATATAATCTAAATACTGAATTAAAACTGTGGGAGATGCATTTAACTGATATTCCCCAATCTAAGATAATTGAGGTCCAACCTATAACCCCAGTTAGAAGGGTGTTATACCTAGCTAAGGGTATGAACACTAGTTATGTGGATCGACTAAACTGGTGTCCTAAAGGGCTAGGGTATCAGTCTTGTACTGGAGGGTGCCCCTAAGAGAGTGTCAGTCCTTAAATGGTGTGTGACCTCTCATAATCTACGCTGCAAATATAGTTCTGGAACTCAAGGACTTCTACTAAAGGTCTTGGTCCTAAACTAGCTGGTGCTTAGTCCTACTCCCAACTGAACTGACATTATTACTGATAATATTTTAACATGATTCACATCTAATAAACTCTAAACATAAATATCATAATCTAAATATAGGGATGTAATCATGATTTGAATGACTTGTGACTTGAAAATTCGAAACATACATGAATATCTAGGTAGCGGTGTTCACAATCCACTAGCACTAAATAATGCAAATCGATTATGGTAATTATGGAACTGGCCATGGTGCAAAAAATCATGAATGACATTTAATACTTCAATAACTGGTCATGGGGTAGACATATGCATTATAAAAAATATGGAAACATAATTTCTCATGAGGGTGACAATTGAGAGAAGATTCATTAAATTTATAGGTAACTTGGAACTCTATAAAAGGAAAAAAAGTTTTACATCTAAAGATAAAGAGAGTTTCTTGGGACTCAATAGGCAGAAGGGACTGACTAATGAATATCCCACATACCTAGTAGTAAGAGCCTTAGGAAATTCCATGGAATTGATCTTGCTTTTGAGAAAACCTAGTCTATTTGAGAAAGATGGGAAAACCACCTATTTTATCTCTTTTGACTGGAATATAGTTAACTGATGAATTTGGGGCTTCTGGTTCTTTTATACCACCCCTTGGGAATCCAAAACGACATGGGTTTGGATTTTAAGAGATTGGGAAAAGACATAAAATCCCCTAGAAAAATGTGTAGGAAAACCTGCTCCTAGTCATTATGACTCACCTCATGGCTTGTTACGATGGGTTTTGAGTCGTGGTCTGAATCATAGCCTGGGATCCTGGTTTCATTCTATTATGACTATGAGTCACCACCTAAAAACTTGTTATACTTGACTATGAGCCATTGGATGAAGTCGTAGTTTGAGTTTGGGTTCTTTGATCATACATTGGTAAGGCTATGGATCCATACAATAACTCATAATGTTTGACTACAAGTCATAGGATGGACTCCTAACCCATAAAAATGATTTTAGGATGAACACTATGGAGACTACGAGTCCCTCGCCACGACTCATAATGTCTGATTATGAATCATGGAGTGGAGTCGCGGTCACTGAGCTAAAACTTAGGACCCTTACCATTGTGACTATGACTCCTTGTAATGACTCTTAAGGTCTGGTTATGGGTCATCAAGTAAGTCACGATCACGGGCAACTAAGAGACTCTTGGAGGAAAATTTTCATAACTTTTTGCCATGATGTTGGATTATGGAAAGACTTGTGGCATTGGAAAGCTAATTAAATAGCCTATCCTTTTGAGAGGTTTAGAATATAAAAACTTAGGGTATTACAATATCTCTCCTTAGTATCATTTTTATCCTTGAGTAAAATTATTTGAGGTGGGGTACTAGATAAAATTGAGATCATGCACTAAACACTTATGAGATAAATCATGACTAACTATCTAAATCTGAAACAAGATTCATAGACTTAACTAAACTTAAGAATATATGCTACAACATAAGGATGGCTGAATAGCTGAGTTATAAAATGATACAAGCCAAATTGGATCCACTTTTTTAAGATCTATTCTTCAAAGACCGAACCTAAGGATCCACGAATTGATCATCCTAGGGAAGAATATACGTGATTGGATGATAGATTAGGAAGGAGATACCTTTGGTAAAGTTCTCCGAGGAAGCAATGAGCAACATCACATTTGGATAATTGCTTGGGCCTCAAGAGAGCATAAGCGCCAACATATGGAAAATTAGCATTGTGTATGTCTCTTGGGTCACTTTTGGGCCTAAGTTGCATTTAGGGTCACTTTTGGCCCCTCGTTCTATAAATTCCCTTTGGCCTATAAATAACTATTACCCTTCTCATTTTTGGGTAGCTGATGAATAATGATTTAAGATACACTTATGCGTTTATATTTTAATCTTGTTGGAGATTTATTGGTAGTTTAGAAGCATGGGTTTCTCAGTATTCCATTCTCGTGAGGTCCTTGTAAGAGGTTGGTGTTTATTGACAATTGATAGGAAGACGTTTGGGTTTAATATACCCTGTGGTTGTCCTCTTTTTATCAATTTGTGTCAATCTATCTATCCTTTTTATTTTTTATCTTGTTTCCTCATTTTCCATTGTCTCTCTTGTTTTCATATTGTTTTCATTTTCGTAGTTTCTACTCGTATCAGTTTGGTATTAGATTCGAGCTTCATTTCATTCCCACGAAATCAATCTTGGGTCTATTTGTGTTGAAAAATAAAAAATCCTCCAAAGCAAATTTCACTATTCATGGTTTTTACCTTAGGTAAAATTTTGAGTCTTTGTTTTTATAGTTTTTCTTGTATTTTATTTTTATATTCTTGTTCTCTAACACTATTAGTGTGTAAACCTTTAATTTGAGCTTAATTGAAATTAAATCAAAGGATCTACTATTGTTGAGAAGCTCAAGTTTGAAGGTTGAAAGTGGGTGTTAAAATCTGAAATTCTTGGTTGAGAATTTTAACAAATAGATGCTTGGAATGTGTTTATAAGTTTTAAAAGAGCTTAGGTTAAAAATTTCATCACTTTTCCAGCAAGGGTTGAAGAGTTAGAGTTTTTTAAAGTTCTTGATGTTCTTGAGGAAGATTCAAATCTTCATCTTGAATTTTGTTAAAAATGAGGTGTTTGATACTCAAAAGTGAAGAAAAATGTGTACAAAAGTGTTTGTACAAGTACATTTTTGAAGATCCAAGAGAGCATTCCAAATAATAGGACAAAGGGGACAACAAGAGGACAAGAATGGTACTTTAACTGAGTTGGCGGCTGACTTACATTTGGAATGCCTTGGACCTGCGTTTGGGATCCTTCCACATATCTAAATCATGTCCAACCAATAAAGGAACACCCTTCTGTGTCCAATCTACCCTCAACCTACACCCAACCTACTCCCAAACCTCAAAATAGTCCACTTTGTTCTTTGGCTTGCATTCAAGGTGCGCCTAGACTACCTACACACTTCCAATGCACCTCAAACTTGTTCCAACACATTTAAACAATCAAAGCACTTCATTTTCTGAGGTGAAATCCAATAAATTCATCTTGTAATTCCGCTGTTAATCTCTTTGATTCTTGACACTAATTAATAACTAACACTTAAACTACTTAATTGTTTAATTAGTTCTGATTCATTCTTTTTTTGTGTCTTAATTCCTTGTGTATTTTTTTATTTTATCTATTGTTTTCTTTGTCTAACTCTTGAATTCAAGTCTTTACTTATTAGTTGGTTCTTGGATCCTTTTCCTTTTTATTCTTTCTTTGTGTGTTTTATCATTTCTTTCTTCATTAGTTTCATTGAGTCAAGTCCTTTATTTTTACACGAGACCTCCTTAGTTGTTTCATCTCCTTCATACCATATAATGAAAGCCATGGGTGGAGAAAACCTTGAAACCTTAGTGGAATCTATCATGGGTTTGTGACAAGATATGAATGATTGGATTGGGGAGTGGTAGATAGAAAATTTGAGAAGGCATACTTCCCAAAACACTTCCACTATCACTACACTGGGGATCATTCATAATGATTGTGTTCCAAGACTTTAAGAACATGTTCCCTCAACCCAAACAAAGAAAAAAAAAAGCTCAACAAGACATTGTTCAACCAATCCAAGTCCAATTAAGTAACGAGTTTTCCCACGTTAGGCTCACTAACCATGATACTAGCATTTTACCTAGTATCACTCATTCATTTGGGAAGGATCATGAACAAGTAATTTCAAATAAGGATGCAAGAAGGGTGCCCTATAAAAATGACCTTTAATTCCTTACAGATTCAATCCAAAGAATTCTAACCTTGGAAAGTAAGAGACAAGTTGATAAAAGAGTTTGATTTGAGGATGAATCCTCTTTAAGAAAGGTAAGATGATACAAGCCAATTTGGTTCAACTCTTTTAAGATCTATGATTCGAGGACCACACCTAAGGATCCATGACTTGATCATCCTAGGGAATCATATACATAATTGGAGGATAGATTGGGAAGGAGCTATCTTTGATTAAGTCCTTCGATGGAGCAATGAGCAACATCATATTTGGCTAATAGATTAGGCCCCAGGAAGCATAAGCACCAATATAGGGCCAATTAGCCTTGTGTTTGGCTCTTGGGTCACTTTTGAGACCAAGTTGCATTTTGGGTCATGTTTGGGCCCAAGTTGTAATAAATGGCCTTTGGCCTATAAATAGGAAGGACCCTTTTCATTTTAGGATAGTTGATGAATTTACAATTTGAGTTACACTTGTAAGTGGTTATTTTAATTTTGTTGGGATATTTATTGGTTGTTTAGAAATATGGGTTGCTTGGGATTCTGTTCTCGTGTGGTCCTCGTAAGCGGTTGCTATTTATTAGTAATCGATATGAAGGTCTTAGGGTTTAATATACCCTTTGGTTTTCCTACCTTTATCAATTAGTGCAATCTATCTATCCTTTTAATTTTATATCTTATTTCCTCATTTTCCATTGTTTCATTTGTTTTTGTATTGTTTCTATTTTCATAGTTTTTACTCACATCAGAAAATGAGAGGATTACTTTAAGAAAACCATTACCTCAAGTTGAATCTAAATTTGTAGAGAACAGATAAGGATACTTTGTTCGCATATCGGCGTCTACTTCCCAAGTAGCTCCCTTAATGGATTGATTCCTCGATAAAACTTTTACTAGGGCAACTTCATTGTTCCTTAACCTACTAATCTAACGGCCAATGATTTCAACTAGGTCTTCCTCATAGGAGAGGCTATCTTCTACACTCACAGTTTCTAAGGGAATAGGTAAATCTAGATAACCACTGCATTTCTTTAGCAAAGCGACATGGACCACCAAATGCATTGATGCTAACTCGGAGGGCAACTCTAACTTATAGGCTACCTTCCCAAAAAGGCTTAAAATCCTATATGGACAAATATAGTGTGGACTAAGATTCCATTTCTTACCAAGTCTCTTTACCCCTTTCATGGGAAAAATTTTTAGATACATAAAATTGCCAACATCAAATTCAAGCTCTCTTCTCCCCACATCTGTATAGGATTTTTGATGACTTTGGGCTGTAATTAGCCTTTCTCAAATCAACTGAACTTTCTCTATATTTCCTCATATACTAAATATATCCCAATAAAAGCTACCTCATCAGCTACAAACCAACTAATGGCATATCTAAATCTCCTACCATACAGAGCCTCAAATAGAGCCATCTGAATACTGGAGTGGTAGATGTAATTGTAAGCAAACTCAATCAAAGATAAGTGATCATCGCAACTACCCTTGAAATCATTAAAAAAAGCCCACAACATATCTTATAAGGTCTAAATGGTCCTTTCTACCTGACCATCTATTTGTGGATGAAAAGTTATTCTGAGTTGAACTTAGGTGTCAGACCCTTTTGAAAAGCCTTCCAAAAATTGGAGCTAAACTAAGTTACCTCTATCTGAAATAATGGTTAACGGGAACCCATGAAACCTTACCAACTCCCTTAGATAGAGTCTAGCATTATTTTTGACTAAATCCAATGTATGAACTAGCATGAAGTGGGCTGACTTAGTCATTTTGTCCACAATGACCCAAATAAAATTATACTGACGACGCATATGAGGTAACCCTATAACAAAATCCATATTCATCACTTCCCATTTTGAAGTGGGTATGCTAAACTCCTAAAGTATACAATTAAGCCTCTGATGTTCAACCTTAACCTATTGACAATTTGGGCATTTAGCCACAAACTGTTCAATATCTTTCTTTCTACTATTCCTCCAATAGACTTCTCGAAAATCACGATACATCAGGTGGCTTTTGATGAGAATAGCACTTGTACTAATATTTGCTACCTCAAACCATCTACAATTAGAACACAAAATCTGCCCTAACAACGAAGCACACTATATCACCGTTAAGAAAACCTCAACTTTCAAACCTCAAGCTGTCTCTTTTAACATAACTAGAATAGGATCTCTGCCTTGTTTTTCCTTTACCATTAAAACTAAAGAAGATTTTGAACCATCTAAATTGAAATACTATCTTCATCTAAATCAATCAACAAAACTTCCAATGTAGTAAGCCGGTGAGCTTAATAGACTAACTCTTTATTATCCTCCTTAACATGGGAAACACTTTCCATAAACAACCTTCCTTCTAAGGGCATTGACAACAACATTGGACTTTCCCGGGTGATACAACATTCTCATATCATAGTCTTTCAACAATTCAAGCTACCTTCTATGATGAAGACTAAGGTCTTTCAGTATGAACACATACTGTAAACTTTTGTGATTAGTAAACAATCAACATGAACCCCATAAAGGTAATGCATCAAAATCTTTTAGGCAAAGACAATTTTTCAACTCGAGGTCATAAGTCGGGTAATTCTTCTTGTGGGAGTTAAGTTGTCTAGAGGCATAGGTTGTGACCTTACCTCGATGCATCAACACATACTCAAGACAAATCCTAAAAGCATTACAATAAACTATGAACTCATCTGAATCCTTAAGTGGGGTCAATACTGGAGAGAAAGTGAGTCGAGTCTTCAACTCGTGAAAACTCTTCTCACAGGAATATGAAAACTAAAATTTATCTTTCTTCAGAGTCAGTCTAGACATGGGAGAAAAAATAGAAGAAAATCCATCAATAAACCATCTTTAGTAACTAGTTAAGCCTAAGAAACTCCTGATATCAGATGGACAGATGGGTCTAGACCATTTATTTACTGGTTTTCTCTTCTGAGGATCAAATCTAATGCCATCACCAAAAATAATGTGACCGAGGAAAGCTACTGATTTCAACCAAAATTCACACTTGCTAAACTTGGAAAATAACTGGTGATCCTTAATAGTCTGCAAAGAAATCTTTAAATAATCTGCATGATCACTTTCACTACGAGAATAGACAAGGATGTCATACATTAACACTATGAACAACAGGTCCAGATACTTTTTAAACACTCTATTCATCAAGTCCTTGAAAGCCATAAGAGAATTTGTTAGTCCAATAAACATAACTACAAATTTGAAGTGACCATACTGAGTTCTGAAAGTTGTAATTGAAATTTCTAATCTTCTGACTCTATGCTGATAGCCAAATCGGAGGTCTATATTAGAGAAATAATTTACACCTTAAAGTTGGTTGAACAAGTTATCAATCATAGGGAGAGGATAATTATTCTTGATGGTGACTTTGTTCAACTAACGGTAGTTGATTCACATTCTGATAGAAATATTTTTCTTGCCTATGAAGAGGACTAGAGCATCCCATATTGAAATACTAGGCTTGATGAAACCCTTATCTATATGATCTTTCTACTATTCTTTCAATTCCTTAAGCTCAACACAAACCATTCTATAAGGTGGAATTGAAATAGGCTAGGTATATGGAAGGAGATCTATTTCAAAGTCGATTTCCCTTTCTAGAGGAACCTCGGGTAGATTGTTAGGAAATATTTCTACAAACTCATTTTCTATTAGAACTGATTTAAGAGTTGGAGTTTTGAAACATGATTCCTTGACTTAACCATGATGATAGATATAACCCTTAGAGATCATCTTCCTTGACTTATGGTAAGAGATGAATTAACCTATAGGCACTAAGGTACTACCCCTCTATTCCATGATTGGATAATTAGGGAACTAAAACAGAATAATTTTATTTCTACAATCAACTGAGGCATAGAAAGAGTGGAGCTAATCCATGCCGAGAAGGAATTCAAAATCAGTCATCTTTAATTCTACAAGATCCACTAAGGAAACTTTATGGGACAATGTGACTACGTAATTTGTATACACCCACCTGGATATAATGGAACTGCCTACTGAAATAGACACGAGAAGGATTCTGGAAGAATTTTGGGACTGACACCAAAGTCTACTGCTATATAGGGAGTTATAAAAGAAAGTGAAGCTCCAAGGTCTAGTAATGCATAAACATAAAGGTGGAATACTTGTGATGTACCAGTAACCACATCAACTGAACTTTCCTGTTCTTGACTAGTTTGGAGGGAAAAGGGTTGATCCTAACATTGCCCATAGGTTTCACTAGAGGTGGCACCCTGCTGAGTTGAGAGACCTGCTAGAGCTGAAGAGAAATTAGGTTAAACCTACAGACGAAAAACCTTACCCTTCTGGTAAACCACTAGAACTCCCTAATTTTGTGGCCTGATTTGTCATACCCAAAACACGTATCTCTGCCTGTTATGAACTCACTCTTATGATTCTTACCATACCTCTTGCAAATTAGATTTGTGTGGCCACTGTTCACACTACCTTGGGACTTAGTGCCTAGAATTCTATCATGATTTTATTATTTGAATTTAGGCATTGGAGCACTGGGAAGAGATGGGGATGGAGCTGAGGATTTTTGGTAGAATTGGTAATGATTATCACCTTCTGACCTCTACTGAGAAGAGTTGAAGCTACTATTTTTGGCCCTCTTATTCTCCTTTTCCTTTAATTTGAGCTTCTCTTTCTCAATCTATTGAGTATGAACCATCTGCGTAGAGAGATCTATTTTCTTAATCAATATATATTTTCTATAATCTTTGACTACATCTTCAGAAACTCACAACAAAAACTTACACATTCGAGCCCAGCATCGCCCACCATAGCCAGAGCATACCTTTGTAATTAGGTGAACATGAGTGAATAATCTTTCCTACTCATGTAACCCTGCTTTAGATTTATAAACTCCTACACATTAGACTCCCTAAATTTGAGTTGGAAGAACCTATCCAAGAAAGAAGAGGAAACTTATCCCACTCTATAGGCCCTGCATGGCACCTCTATCCTTCTTTCATTGCTCAACCCAAGTATAAGCTACTCCTTACAACTAGTAAGTAGCTAAGTCATCACTTTCACTAGGAGTGACGCCCATGATATTGTTCACCTTTTGCATACAATCCAAAAACTTATATGGATCCTCCTCAAACTAAGATTTAGAGAATATTGAAGGATTCATTCAAGTGAAATCCCAAATTTTGGCTACTATTGTATTATATATAGGGTTGGCAGGGACAACGATCTATTGGTTATTCTGAGAAGTAATGGATTATGCTAGTACTGTGCAGACAACCCTAATTCAACATTTGAGACCGACTATTCAAAGGGTCCTCAGGGACAGGTGGTGCGGGCTAGTCTATATTTCTCTTTTTATTAGCCTTTCTGGGAGGCATTTGCTTTAGACATTAAAGAATGAGTTATAAGGAGAAGTTTAATGGAGCTTGCGATCCATTGCACGGTATAAATACTGCCAAAAGGAAAACTTTCCTAAAATGTCTCATAGCCTCTCTCCCAAAAGTGGCACACTTCACACACATGAACAAGACTATACTTTACATGGATTCAAACACCTTAGGAAACTTTAAAACGTGTCTCTAATACCAATATTTGAGACTACCCCCTAGTCATAACATGGTGCTTAAGGCCACAAGAGACCCCAAGCTAACCCATAAACTAGAACAAGAAGTAAATACTGAGAAGAAGACAATAAAATACTGTGCAAAAGCATTTTAACAAAATATTTGAATAATCAAATCCATAACAAAAGGGGCCTGTAATGCATCGCTGAAAACATAACTAACCATTTTATTGTCTGAAAGCCTCTAAACATGATGAGTAGTTAGGATAGTTCCCCAACTAAGTTCGATTATTGAAATAGTATGAACTAAAATACTTGAAACCATGATATATAATATTACTAGTCATCAACTGATGAGGAATCACTAATGTTACAGTTGAGTGATACTATAATAGACAACGACGATCTGGGATCTAAGAATACAAACCTATGTTATAAGACAACATAGCGCAAAAGAGAGTATGTGGTCATTACTTTAAATGTATAGGTTTATGGGATAGGGACTAGCTGATATAGCATGAAAGCATGAACATATAGATGAGTAAAAGACCAAACATAAACATATACTAAAATAATCTGAATAACTGAATAATTGATATATGGATACTTCATCGTACAAACCTAAACTAATATAATCTGAATACTAAACAAAACTATGGGAGATAACATTTAATCGACATACCCTAATCTAAGCTAATCTGGGTCTAACCTGTAACCCAGTTAGAAAGGTGCCAAGGGTACCAACACTAGCTTTGTAGATCCACTAAAATGGTGTCCAGAAGGAGTAGTTTGTCAGTCTTGTACTGGCGGGTGACCCTTAAGAGAGTGTCAATCCAAAATTAGCGGGTGACCTCTCAGAACCAATGCTGGCAACGTAGTTCTAGAACTCAAGGACTTCTACTACAGGTCTCGCTCCTCTACTGATGGTTGAGCCTTTATCCCTAGATTCTTTATGCTAATTCATACTCCCAATTGAATTGACACTGATACTAATAAAAGTTTAACATGATTCATAACTAAGAAATGCTCAACATAAATGTCTTAATCTAAATATAGGGATGTAACCATGATTTAAATGACTTGTGACTTAAAAATATAAAACAAGCATGAATATCTAAGTGACGGTTGTTAACAACCCACCAATATTATCAAAAGCAATACATAAAATTTTTCTTTCAATGCCATAATATTTTGCAACTTTAGTAATATATTCAGAAATAAATTTTCCAGTATGTCTACGATCTTCATCATAAAAAAAATCTAGAATACATTTTTGCATAACAAAATTATTATCTATCCAGTAACAAGTAATGGTTAAATAATTATTTTTATTAATAGCACGACCAAGATTAGAAGTTAGAGCAATTCTACATTGAATATTTTGTAATAATGTAGATGAATGATAAACATATTGTGCATGGAGTCTAAAAATATTGGCCCGACAAGTACTTCTAGAAATACCATTAAACATAGGATTATAAATTGCTTGAATATAATGAATAAAGGCATCTGAAGAAGCAAGAGTGAAAGGCAAACAACCCACAACTATCTTTTTTTCTATTTCTTCCCGGTCCTTTATTTTATTATAATTCTTAATTAATTGACCGGTTGTTGGGTTCAATCTGGTATATGCTGGCCTACCAACAGCCTCACCACCTTATGCAATAAGTAACTCTCTAGTGTGATTTTCTTTTATATGTTTCATCAACGAACTCGTACCCCCTTGATTGCCTCTTCTTTAATGCTCATATACAACTTCACAAATATTGCATTGGACCTTAGTTTATCCTTCTATTTCCATAAAAAATTTCCATGCAATACTAGTTCTTCTATGAGCTCTTGGGATACGGAGAGGACGGGAAGAAAGATTAACCAATTCAGATCTAGCATTAGCATTTTCTACTGCAGGTGTCTCACTAATATTTTCATCATCTTCATCTAAATTAATCGTATCTACTTCATTTTCTTCTTCTATACCATAATTTTCCTGAGCTTCTGCATAATTCATATCGTGAGCACCTACACCTATTTCTTTCTTAAAATATTGACTAATCGGTACCGGAGGTATACGGGTATATCTAGTACTTGAAATACCTCTACTAAAATTGCCACCAATTCATTTTTACTACCACTAGCACTTTCGAGATAAAATTTTTTGACATTTTTACCGAAGTTTCTTAATTTATCCATATTATAAATCAAACTAAAAAATATTTAAAATACACAAAAATAACAAAAACAAATATTCAACAATTAGTACAGTAATTAAGAATTAAAAGTAAGAGAAGGGATGGCAATTCCAAATTTTAGAAGTATCCGAAAGTTGTGACTTTAGAAAACTTTCACTTGATATTTGTAATTGCATAATTAAAAAAATAAAATTGAGCACTTTGGGAGATAATTAGAATATTTGAGAGAGATTGAGAGAATGAGACTGTGAATTGTGTGAAAAATAAATTTTGAATTGGGGGTATTTATGGAAATTTTTTTGAATTAATTCTTTTAAAATAAAATGCCAAAAAGTGGGTTTTGGTCATTAGAAAGTCCAAACGGCTATAATGCCATTGGGCCTCAACTGTCCAATGGCCTACTAACGGTTAATTATTGTTTTTAATTTTTTAAAAAATTAAGCCAGGTCGGTAATCAGTGGGCTTGGTCCAGGATCTAAATGGGCTGATCCACTGGGCCTGTCAATATAGATGGCCTAGCCCAGATCCAACAGTTCTGTAGCTCGAGGGTCCACCGGGCTGGGCCCTTTAAATAGGTCAAGCTTATAGGGCCGGATCGGGTCAGCCCGACCTAGTTGACAGGTTTAGTTGAAAATAATCAAACAAAAATATACATCTATTGCAACAGATTGTCAATATATTATAAATTATCAAACAGGTAGAATATATTTTACAACAAATTACCTATTTGTTAGATTTATTTTAAAGTAAATTTCTTTTTTTTTAAGTACAATAAAAATAAAAATGTTATGTTTAGATCTATTTTTTTAATTTACGTATTTGAAAAGTCATCAGTTTTATTTAATTAAGGGTATAATTATTAAACAAGTGGTGAACAGTCGTGGCTTTTTGACTAACCCATTTAAATTTAATTCTTTATAAATAGGTCCCTCTTTACACGTTCAGTCTACTCCACTTCTAGATATGTCTGATATAAATTTGAATAAGGTAATTCTGCACAACTGTAACGCCCCGAGTCTACACCCTGGATGTCACAGGTGCTTATGACCCCAAGGGATCATAAGCTAACCCATGACTGGTACCTGTTGTAAACGCTGAATAATAATAATGAAAATATATGTGGAAGTATAACTGAAAATGACATAAGGTTCTCAAAAATATTGAAATAATAATTGAGTGTACTGAGAAAAATATTTGAAAACTAAATAACTGACCGTGCTTGTCTGAAAGCCTCTGTCAGAATATGGAGTTAATGGGATAAGTCCCCAACTAACTCCAACTACTAAACATACTGGATCTGTTGAAATGTAGAAATAAAATAATATCCTCAATGGATGAGGACTCACTACTGAATCTGCTGAAATGCAGAAATAAAATAATATTCTCGATGGATGAGGACTCACTACTGAATCTGCTGAAATGCAAAAATAAAATAATATCCTCGATGGATGAGGACTCACTGCTAAATCTGTTGTTGATATCCTGAGCTTCTAAGTATGATCAGGAACCCGTACGTCTAAACCTATGATATGAGACATCATAGCGCAAAGAAAGATTATGCGTCAGTACATAGAATGTACTGGTATACTAAGTGAGGTAGGATGATATACATGGGTTCATATGCATGAGATAATGACTGACTGAATGAACATCATGAAGTAACTAGATGAGAGTACATACAAAATGTAACTACTGAACATGCTGAATATGCAATACTGTGCATATAACGTTTGTATGAATTAGACTGAAACTGAAGTACTTAATTCTAATAACTGAATACTGATAACTAAAAGTTTAGACTAGAATTGAAGTATTGAATTTTGATGGATAAGTAACTGATAACTGATAGCCATGGTTCTATAGAACTGTCTGAGTTCTTTACTGAATACTGAGACTAAAAGTGTAGCTATGGGAGTTATCATCTAACCGACATACCCTGATTATAAACTGAGTTGGGGTCCAACCTGTGACCCTAGTTGGAAGGGTGTTAGCACCTTTCCACGGGATACTAACAATGCTGGGTCAAACCTAATCTGGCAAGAAGACTCATGAAATATATTTATAATTACGTTAACCCTAGTCTGGCAGGAGGATGACTTACCCTATGTTGGCTACGTAGTTCTGTAATACAGGGACTGCTACTAAGGGTCAAACCCTCTGTTGGCAGGAATGCCCCCATCCCTGAGTTTGCTCGGTGCTGAAATCTACTCCTAACTAAATTGACACTAAACTGATCACTAGACTGTACTAGGCTTGACTGAGCTGACACTGATCGTATTGACTGACTGAACTGGACTGAGTTCACTAAGTTCTGTTAACTGACTGAGTACTACTGTTCTTGACCTTACTAGAATGATTCTGTAACTACTACAACTAAGTAAACAGCTAGATTTCAGGTAATAAATACCCTCCGAACTCAATATCATATGGATAAAAACATAGCAAATCTTGAAAGCATAGCAATAGTCATTTGTTCACAATTCATTCATTGAGTCATTTTGTCAAACACTTGGAGGTCATGGACTTGTATATAATTGAGAACACGTTCTAACATGTCATGATTTCACTATTTAATTCACATGGACATTCTGTCAAATACTTGGGGAGCATAATTAATGCACATGATAATACACAACACATAAGTATCACGAATACAACTTAAACTTGCAAATTCAAGGGTTTTGACATGAAAGATTCATAATTCAACACACATGCTAACATAATTTCAAAGAACCTATAAAAGATCATAACTTGAAATCCATACAACAACTTAAACATGGGCATAATTCAATTCATAACATGGAAATCATAATTCAATATTTTGAAAAGGTTTCTTGAACTCCAAGGGTAGAAGGAGACCCAAGGATGAACACCTAACATCCTTGATTGTTGATTCATGGAAATTGTGGAGAATTTTGAGGAACTTGGACTTGAGCTTGATAAAATTAGGGCATGTTCTTGAGAGTATTTTGTGAGATAATGAGTATATTTTTCTCCTTTGGATCCTTAATTTTGTTTTTTCGCTGAATTGGGTGAGGGGAAAGGACTAAATACCCTCACAGACCCATAATTAAGTGAGCAAAATATGCCCAGCAATGTGATACCTGATGCTATGTATCGATGGGGTCAATGCAATTACCAACGCATCGCATCGATGGGTGCAATGCGATAGCTAATATGATGCGTCAAGATCACATTGACTTTCTATTTTTCCCATCCAAACATGACTCAAATGAAGTCTGAAAATTCTGAAACTCACCCAATATGACCTATTGATATCCCTGATCATGAATCAATTAAAAATCGACAATCGAAGGCTGGAACAATCGTAAATGATACCATTGAAAAATTGAGGCCAAAAATGAGACTAAATGTCAACACTTAGCTGAAATTTTCTTAGTCTGGGACCTCTTTTGGCATGCTATATAGGACTAAAATGACTAGGACTTTACGGAGTCTTACAATATCTCCCCCTTGGGAACATTTATCCTCGAATGAGACTGTCTGAACTGAGAGAAGATGAGGAACTGTACTTACTCTGACATGCATAACTAAAGCATGACTGAATTCTGAAGACATGACATATGACTGAACTGTTTCATGAATTCATGAATGATATGAGAATGTTACACAATTGTAACTGAGCATGGAATAGATTAAATCAAAGGAATACTATTACCTTAGGCTAAGTTTGAGTTTGCAAAGAAGATATGAGGTGTAATACCCTTGCTTTTTTCCTAGCAAAAAATCATCTCAAAGGTGCTAGGACTTGCTTTAAAATGCAAACCTATCTTTGTACATGTGGTATTTTTGATATTTTCACTTTATATCATGTGGGAAATTGATTTAGCTTTCCAATGGTACCAATTTTTTCCAAATCCAACATCAGACGAGGAAGTTATGGACGTTTTACTTGGAGCTGTCAGAAATGCCCAGGTATGACGGCCAAGTTGACAGACCACCACATAAGTGAAGGACCACCACTTTGACCTTTATAGCCAAGGAAGTTGAGCCACGTACTGGATAAGGACTGATGGATGAGTTGACGGACCTTCGAAGTTGTGACGGACCATCATCCAGGCCGTAACTCTTATCCGGTGAACCCCATTTCTGGTCCACATCTAACGGGCTTAGTGATGGACCGTCAAGTGTTTGACATATCGTCAGTTAAACTGTCACATGCCATATTCATTTTATTTCTAGGTCATTTTAACAGGGGTATTTTGGTCACTTACCATTCGCCTACATATACCTAGATGAGTCTGAATTCAGCTATTTTGATCATTATTATTTCAGAAACAGAAACTAGGGTTTCTCTCTAAATTTAATCTCCAAGAACAAGACCCAATCCTCTTCAAGAATCAAAGGATTTTAAACCCTTCAAGTTTAAAAATTTCAAGAACCCTAAGTCAGGTATGCGTAGTGTTCATATATGGACCCCTTTCATTCATAGAGTTCAAGAACCATGTGCTTTTAAATGAGAAACTTTGATTTCCTTGTTGTTATGTGATGTTGTTCATGTTAACGATCATTGTTTAAGCTTCAAGATATTAATTTAAGTTGACTTCCATGATATATGCATGCTTGTAGTTAAAACCCATGAATTTGGGTGGTTCAAGATTATTAAAATTGTTGAGAAAACCTATACCCCAAAGTATGCATGCAAGGTGTATGTTAAAATGCCTAGAATGCTAAAAATCATGTTCCTATGACCCCATAGTATTCAAATGACAAGCTATGTCAACTTTTAAGATGATTCCACATGAACTTCCATGCTATTGATATGTGTTGCTAGTATGTTTATACAATGAACATGATATTAAGGTTGTGCAAGTACTTCCATGTGACATGAAATCCTTTCCATGCAATACATTGTTGATAACCATGCTTAGTATGAAATACCTTATGTACGATATTATGAATTGTGGACTCAAATCTTGTGATCAAGTCATGTTATGTGTGTCAGTTTCCTTCCATCGAGTCCTGGGGGTATTTGTACCCAAAAAATATAGTTGTGTGCCTAAAGCCAAGCCATATTATCTCAATAATCTCAGTTAAGCCATGATCCATAGAACTCAGTCATTCATGTGACTCAAGAAACCTCTAAAATCTCATGATCTCAGCAAAATCTTAGATAGTAGTGCTATTCCATCAGCCAACGGAAGTCAGCTACTCAGTCCTTGTACAGTCAGTTAAATCATGTTCAGTCTCTTCAGATAGGAGTAGAAGTTAGCATCAAGTGAGCCCAAGGATGGGAACTGACCTGCCAGTTTAGGGTGTGATTCTTAGCAGTCATCCTTGTGTTCCAGAACTACGTAGCCACCGTAGGTTGAGATATCTTAACTTATCAAATTAGGGTTAATGAGGTGGCTTAACCTATCAGTTGAGGGTTCCCACCATTCTCATTTGAGTATCTTCCAGTTGAGGGTCACTCACAACTATCCTTACTAGTGGCACAGTATTGACACCCCTCCAGTCGGGGCAGAGATTGGACCCTAACTTCGCTATATGAATTATTGGGACATGTCGGTTAAACAACTACCTCCCATAGTTTCAGGCTCACTCTCAGTAAAAGAACTCAGATAGTTCTTTAGATATCAGTATACCAGGACTGTCAGACACAGTCACCCATGTATTCAGCACTACAGTATCAATCATGATCAATTATCAGTAAACTATGTATTAGCGTACATATTTAGCTATTATGCATTGCAATCTCAGTTTTTATGCATGCATTCTCATGTTCATATCAGTCAGTTAGTTAGCATTATTTATGCATGTAACCCTATTTATGTTCAGCCTACCTCACTCGTATACTTAGTACTTCAGTTGTACTGAAGCATTCGCGCTATGGTGCTTTCTCTTTATGTTACACCGTAGGTTTAGAGACACGAGTTCCAGACCAGTAATAGCAGTCGCATTCCAGTATACAGAGTGGTAGTGAGTCCTTTTCATTCGAGGATGATATGATTTGATTCATTCATTTATCATTTCAGTTAGCTATCAGTTTACGGAGTTAGTTGGAGACATGTTCCTTCAGCTCCTTATTCAGAAGTGTTTAAAAGCTTTCAGATTTAGTTCAGATTTGATTTAGTTTTCAGTCATTTAGGTATCTTTCACCCATATGATGTTATTTTACTAGATTCTTTGTTCAGTTGAACCTTGTGGCCTACATGTTCATGTTTTCCGTATTATTTTGATATATATTAAAGTGTACAGGTACAGATATCAGTCATGGGTTAGCTTGTGGTCCTACGGGGTCATAAGCACCATGTAGCATTCAGGTTTAAAAAAATTAGGGTGTTACAAACTTGGTATCAAGCCTAAGGTTCAATAGAGTCCTAGGAAGTCTTAAAGCCGCATCTAGTAGAGTCTTGTGAATGGGTGTGTTGCACGCCACATTTATGTGCCAGAGGCTATGAGATATTTTACGAACAGTTTCCCTTCTTTTAGTATTTATGTCATGCTAGTAAGTATAATCTAAAGTTAAACTCTCAGTCTAATTGTTTCTTTTATTTTAAAATATGCCTCCAAAGAGAAGAAACCAGCTAGTTCCTCCGCCAGAAAACCCTTTGGGAGAGCATGTTTCTTATGCGGAGTTTAGAGCAGTATTCAAAACACTTGCTCAGTCTATGGTTGCCCAAAATAAATGGCCACCAGTTATTCCAGCCAATCCAGTGGCCAATTCTACAGCAGCTAGAATTCAGGACTTCACCCAAATGAACCCTTAATCTTTCTTCGGGTCTAAGTCTGATGAAAACCCTTAGGAGTTCATTGACCAAGTCCAAAAGGTCATTGATATCATAGGAGTTACTTCTGTTCAGAGCACTGAGTTAGTCGTATACCAGTTACAGGATGTTGCTCACACTTGGTACAAACAGTGGAAGTCTGAGAGGTTAGAGAATGCAGGTCCTATAGAGTGGGAGAAATTTGTCACGACTTTCTTAGATAGATTCTTTCCCCAAGAGCTGAGGGAGGCTAAAATTCTTGAGTTTATCAACCTCAGGCGGGGAAATATGACAGTCAGGGAGTATTCTCTCAGATTTACTCATCTAGCTAAATATGCCCCTTATGTGATTGCAGACAAAAGGGCTAAGATAAGCAAGTTCATGTCAGGAGTGAATAATAGTGTGGTAAATGAGTGTAGATATGCAATGTTGAATAGTGATATGACTTTGGTTAGGCTCATGACCCATAATCAGAA
Organism: Capsicum annuum; assembly: GCF_002878395.1. Lineage (NCBI taxonomy): Eukaryota > Viridiplantae > Streptophyta > Magnoliopsida > Solanales > Solanaceae > Capsicum > Capsicum annuum. The sequence continues at coordinate 128,504,214 of NC_061120.1, forward strand.
AATAGAGGAGCAAAAAGTTAGGGCTATGGAGAGGCAGAATAAGAGAGCAAGATCAGGAAGTTTCAGTTTTGCTTAACCCAAATCAGAGGGAGAGAATCGTTCCCAATTTTATCCTAAGTCATCAGCTCCAGTTTAGTCTTCAGCCAGTGCTCCAGCTCCTAAGTTCAGAGATAGAGCACCCGGCTCTAAATCTCAGGCAGTGTCAACAATGCCCAAACTAATCCCCTATGTCAAACTTATGGTAAGAACCACCAGGGTGTTTGTAGAGTCGGTAGAGATATTTTTTTTGAATGTGGTAAGCCATGACACAGAGTCAGAGATTGTCCTCAGTCCAGTTATCAAGGTCAATAAAATCTTTCCACAGCTCAGTCCGGTGACCCAAACTAGCAGGGTGCCACTTCCAATGCTACTAGTGGGCAACGCCCAAATAGACTCTATGCTCTTCAGACTCGACAGGATTAGGAAAATTCTCCTAATATCATTACTGGTACGTTACAAATTTTCCATGTTTATGTCTATGCTTTGCTAGATCCAGGTGCATCCTTGTCTTTTGTCACTCTATACATAGCAGGCGATTTCGAAATCAGTCCTAAAATTTAGCAGATCCTTTTTCAGTCTCTACCCCAGTGGGTAAAACCATCATAGCTCAGTAGGTATACAGGAACTGCCCGGTCATGATATTTTAGAAATCCACATCAGCAGATTTAGTTGAATTAGAGATGACTAATTTTGATATCATTCTCAACATGGATTGGCTTCATTCCTGCTATGCCTCAGTCTACTGCAGGACCTAGATAGTTCAATTTTAGTTCCCAAATGAGCCCGTCCTAGAGTGGAAGGGTAGTACTTCATCTTTTAGGGGTCAACTTGTTCCCTACCTTCGGGCAAGGAAAATGATTTCAAAGGGGTGTGTGTATCATCTTGTGCATGTAAAGGATTCTAGTTCCGAATCTCCCAGTCTCGAATCAGTCCTAGTGGTTAATGAATATTCAGATATTTTTCCCAAAGATCTTCCTGGCATTCCTTTTGAAAGGAAAATAGACTTCGGCATAGACCTTCTCCTAGATACTCAGCCTATCTTTATTCTGCCATACAAAATGGCACCAGCAGAACTCAAGAAACTAAAGATTAGTTGAAAGATCTCTTAAATAAGGGATTCATCAGGCCCAGTGGATCCCTATGGGGTGCGCCAGTCTTATTCGTGTGCAAGAAAGACGGTTCTCTCAGGATGTGTATAATTATCGTCACTTAAACAAAGTCATGGTCAAGAACAAGTATCTGCTTCCTAGAATAGATGACTTGTTTGACTAACTTTAGGGTGCCAGTTATTTCTCCAAGATAGACCTCAGATCAAGCTATCATCAGCTCAGAGTAAGGGAATGTGACATCCCGAAGATAGTTTTCCGTACTCGGTATGGTCACTTCAAATTTCTAGTTATGTCCTTTGGTCTTACCAATGCCCCTACAGCTTTCATAGACTTGATGAATCGGGTGTTCAAGTAGTACTTGGACATGTTCATCATAGCCTTCATAGATGATATTCTGGTCTATTCTCGCACAGAGCGTGATCATTCAGACCATCTCAGAATTTTCTTCAGACTCTCAAAGATTATCAATTGTTTGCCAAGTTCAGTAAGTGTGAATCTTGGCTAAGATCAGTAAGATTTCTTTGGTCATATTATTTTTGATGATGGTATTAGAGTAGATCCTCAAAAAACTAAAACGGTAAGAAACTGGCCTCCCCTATCTCTCCATCAGATATCCAGAGTTTCTTGGGTTTGGATGGCTATTACAGATGCTTTGTCGAGGGATTTTCTTCTATTGCATCTCCTATGTCCAAATTGACTCAGAAGAAGGTTAAGTTTCAGTGGTCAGATTCTTACGAGAAGAGTTTTCAAGAGTTGAAGACTCGACTCACCTCAGCCCCAGTTCTAACTCTTCCAAATGGTTTAGATGGTTTTGTAGTCTATTGTGATGCATCTAGAGTAGGTTTAGGTTGTGTCCTCATGCAGCATGGTAAGGTCATAACCTACGTCTCCAGACAGCTAAAGCCCTATGAGAAGAATTATCCTACTCATGATCTTGAGTTAGCAGCCGTAGTATTTACCTTAAAGATTTAGAGGCATTATTTATACAGAGTTTATGTTGATGTCTTCATAGATCATAAGAGTCTTTAGTATGTCTTTTCTCAGAAAGATCTCAATCTTCATCAGAGAAGGTGGTTAGAGCTCTTGAAAGATTATGACATGAGTGTCCTTTATCACCCGGGCAAGGCCAATGTTATGGTCGATGCTCTCAGTAGACTCTTCATAGGTAGTGTTTCTCAAGTTGAGGATAGCAAGAAAAAGATAGCCCAGGAAATCCATCATCTTGCCAGACTAGGCGTTCACTTAGTTGAATCTTCAAAGGGTGGTGTATGTATACAGGTAGTTCAGAGTAATCTCTAGTTTTTGAGGTAAAGGAAAAGCAAGATAGGGATCCCAGCCTTGTCAAGCTAAAAGAGTTAGTTCAGAATCAGAAAGTAGAGGCTTTCTTCCAATGGGGAGATGGTGTTCTTCATTATCAGGGTCGTTTGTGTGTTCCAGGTGTAGATGACTTGAGGCAGTGAATTCTTACAGAGGCTCATGGTGCGTGATACTCTATTTTTCAAGGGGCCACTAAGATGTACCGCGACTTGCGGGAGATCTATTGGTGGAGTGGGATGAAAAGAGATATTGTAGAGTTTGGCGCTAAGTGCTCTACATATTAGCAGGTTAAGATAGAGCATCAGAAACCTAGTGAGTCCATGTAGGAGTTCACCATTTCTACTTAGAAGTGGGAAGAAGTAAACATGGATTTCGTGATGGATTTACCTCAAACTCGTCATCAGCATTACTTAGTTTGGGTTATTGTAGACAGAATGACCAAGTCAGCTCATTTCCTTCCAGTTCGTACCTCTTATTCAGCCGAGGATTAAGCCAAACTCTATATCAAGGAGTTGGTCAGATTACACGGTGTTCCATTATCTATCATCTGAGGCAGAGGTACATAATTCACCTCTCACTTTTGGAAAGTGTTCCAAAAGGGTCTTGGTACCTAAGTCTATCTCAGTACTGCATTTTATCCTTAGACAAATGGCCAAGCAGAGAGGACCATTCAGAATCTTGTAGATATAATAAGGGCGTGTACAATTGATTTCAAGAAAAGTTGGGACGACCACTTGCCCTTGATTGAGTTTGCATACAACAATAGCTATCATTCTAATATTCAGATGGCTCCATTTGAAGCTCTTTATGGTAGGAGGTATAGATCTCTAGTCGGTTGGTTCGAAGTTAGTGAGGCCTCAGTCGTCGGTCCTGACTTGGTATTCGATGCCTTAGAGAAAGTTCAGTTGATTAGAGAGAGACTTCAGGCTGCTTAGAGCCGACAGAAGTCTTATGCAGATGTTCATAGAAAGGATCTCGAGTTCGAGGTCAATGACTATGTCTATCTCAAGATCTCTTCTATTTAGGGAGTGAAGAGGTTCGACAAGAAAGGAACACTCAGTCCCTGCTATGTCGGTCACTTCAGGATTCTCAGTCCCTGCTATGTCGGTCACTTCAGGATTGTCAGTCGCTTCGGCAAGGTAGCTTACGAGCTCAAATTGCCTTCAGATCTAGCCTCAGTTCATCCGGTCTTCCATGTCTCCTTGCTCAAGAAGTACATAGGTGACCCAGCAGTTGTAGTCCCTATTCAGAACATTGATGTTCAGGACAACCTCTTTTATGAAGAGATTCCAGTCAAAATTTTAGACTATCAAATTTGTAGGCTAAGGAACAAAGAAGTCCCTCTAGTCAAAGTTCTTTGGTGAAATCAGTCCGTTAAGAGAGCTACTTGGGAAGCAGGAGCAGACATGCGTACCAATTTGGTAATAGTCCTCCTTAAGATCATTCATTTTCACGTTCAGTATTTAATACAACTTGATATTTCATTTCGTCTTCATGTTCCATCGCAAATTTGGTATCAAGTATTATTGCATATTCAGTCATGCATACATGTATCAGTCTTGTAAATAATTATACATCAGATATGCATTCTTATTGCGAAAACCTCAATCATGCATTCATGAATCAGTTACACGTGCATTAGATATGCATATTCAGTAGAATGCATTCAATTTGTCAGTCATAAGATCATGTTCCAGCTACTCATGTTCATTGTTTCCCCTCTCAGTCAGTTCCATACGAGGATGAATATTCTCAAGAGGGAGATATTGTAATACCCGTGCTTTTTTCCTAGGTAGAAATCATCTCAAAGGTGCTAGGACTTACTTTAAAATTCAAACCTATCTTTGTACATGTGGTATTTTTGAAATTTTCACTTTCTATCACGTGGGAAATTAACTTAGCTTTCCAACGGTACCAATTTTGTCCAAATCCGACATCAGACAAGGAAGTTATGGACGTTTTACTTGGAACTATCGGAAATGCCCAGGTATGACGGCCAAGTTGACGGACCGCCACTTTGACCATCACAGCCAAGGCAGTTGAGCCATGTACTGGATAAGGACTGAAGGACGAGTTGACGTACCGTCAAAGCTGTGATGGACCGACATCCAGGCCGTCAACTCTTATCCAGCGACCCCGTTTTTGGTCCTTGTTTGACGGGCTTAGTGACGGATCATCAAGTGTCTGACCGACTGTCAGTCAGACCGTCACATGCCACGTTCAATTTATTTCCAGGTTGTTTTAATAGGGGTATTTTGGTCACTTACCACTCGCCTACATATACCCAGATGAGTCCGAATTTAGCTATTTTACTCATTATTATTTCACAAACAAAAACTAGGGTTTCTCTCTAAATTTAATCTCTAAGAACAAGACCCAATAATCTTTAAGAATCAAAGGATTTCAAACCCTTCAAGTTCAAAAACGTTAAGAACCCTGAGTCAGGTATGCGTAGTGTTCATCTATGGACCCATTTCGTTCATAGAGTTCAAGAACCATGCTTTTAAATGAGAAACTTTGATTTCCTTGTTGTTATATGATGTTGTTCATGTTAATGATCATTGTTTAAGCTTCAAGATATTAATTTAAGTTGACTTCCATGATGTATGCATGCTTGTAGTTAAAACCCATGAATTTCGGTGGTTCAAGATGATTAAAATTATTGAGAAAACCTATGCCCCAAAGTGTGCATGCAAGGTGTTTATTAAAATGCCTAGAATGCTAAAAATCATGTTCCCATGACCCCATAATATTCAAATGACAAGCTATGTCAACTCTTAAGATAATTCCAAATGAACTTCCATGCTATTGATATGTGTTGCTAGTATGATTATGCAATGAACATGATATTAAGGTTGTGCAAGTACTTCCATGTGACATGAAATCCTTTCCATGCAATACATTGTTTATAACCATGCTTAGTATGAAATACCTTATGTGCAATATTATGAATTGTGGACTCAAATCTTGTGATCAAGTCATGTCATGTGTACTAGTTTCTTTCCATCGAGTCCTGGGGGTATTCGTACCCAAAAAATATAGTTGTGTGCCCAAAGCTAAGCCACATTATCCCGATAATCTCAGTCAAGCCATGATCCATAGAACTCAATCAGTCATGTGAGTTAGGAAACCTCCAAAATCTCACGATCTCAGCAAAATCTCAGATAGTAGTGCTATTCCATCAGCCAACGGAAGTCAGCTACTCAGTCCTTGTACAGTCAGTTAAATCATGTTCAGTCTCTTCAGATGGGAGTAGATGTTAGCACCGAGTGAACCCAAGGATGGGAACTGACCTGCCAGTTTAGGGTGTGATTCTTAGCAGTCATTCTTATGTTCCAGAATTACATAGCCAGCGTAGGTTGGGACATATTAACTTGTCAGACTAGGGTTGATGAGGTGGATTAACCTGTCAGTTGAAGGTTCCCATCGTCCTTATTTGCGTATCTGCCAGTTGAGGGTCACTCACAACTATCCTTACCAGTGGCGCTATATTGACACCCTTCCAGTCTGGGCAGAGATTGGACCCCAACTTAGCTATATGAATTATTGAGGCATGTCGGTTAAACAACTACCTCCCACATTTTTAGGATCAGTCTCAGAAAAAGAACTCAGATAGTTCTTTAGATATCAGTATACCAGGACTATCAGACACAGTCACCCATGTATTCAGCACTACAGTATCAGTCATGATTAATTATCAGTAAACTATGTATTAGCGAATAGATTTAGCTATCACACATTTGCGATCTCAGTTTTTATGTATGCTTGTATGCACTCTCACGTTTATATCAGTCGGTTAGTTAGCATTGTTCATGCATGTAATCCTATTTATGTTCATCCTACCTCACTCATATACTCTGCACTCCAGTTGTACTGATGAATTTATGCTATGGTGCTTTCTCTTTATGTTACACCATAGGTTCAGAGACATGAGTTCCAAACCAGCAGTAGCAGTCGCATTCCAGTATACAAAGTTGCAGTGAGTCCTATTCATTCAAGGATGATATGATTTGATTCATTCATTTATCATTTCAGTTAGCTATCAGTTTATGGAGTTAGTTGGAGACATCTTCCTTCAACTCCTTATTCAGATAGTGTTTAAAGGATTTTAGATTTAGTTCAGCTTTTATTTAGTTTTCAGTCGTTTGTGTATCCTTCACCCATATGGATGTTATTTTACCAGTTTCTTTATTCAGTTGAACCTTATGGCCTATATGTTTATGTTTCCACATTATTATGATATATATTGCAGTTTACAGGTACAGATATCAGTCATGGGTTAGCTTGTGATCCTTCGGGGTCATAAGCACCGTGTAGCATTCTGGTTCAGAAAAATTGGGGCGTTACATGAGGATACTTTGTTTACATGTTTGCTTCTACTTCCCAAGTAGCTCCCTCTACAGACTAATTCCGCCAAAGAACTTTGACCAAAGGAACTTCTTTATTCCTTAGTCTATGAATCTGAAGATTAAGGATTTTGACTAGGATTTTCTCATAAGTGAGACTGTTCAGAATATCTACACTCTATAGGGACTGCAACTGCTAGGTCGCCAATGCACTTCTTTAGCAAGGAGACGTGAAACACTGGGTGCATTAATGCTAAGTCTACAGGTAACTAAAACTCATAAGCTACCTTACTGAATGATTTAGTATCCTATAAGGACCAACATAGAAGGGACAAAGATTCCCCTTCTTGCCAAATCTCTTCACTCCCTTCATGGGAGAGATTTTCAAAAACACAAAGTCGCCAATCTCAAACTCAAGATCTTTTCCTTGTATCAGCATACAATTTCTGTCATCTCTGGACTAAGCTGCTCTCTGATTAACTACACTTTATCTAAGTCAACAAACACCAAGTTAGGCCCTACTACTATGGCCTTACCTACTTCAAACGAACCAATGGGAGATCTACATCTCCTCCCATAAAAAGCCTCAAACGGAGCCATCTGAATACAGGAATGATAGCTGTTATTATATGCGAACTCTATCAAAGGTAAGTGGTCATCCCAACTTCCCTTAAAGTCAACAACACGCGCACTCAACATATCTTCTAAAGTCTGAATGGTCCTTTCTGTTTGACCATATGTCTCAAGGTGGAAGGTAGCTGAACTTGGGTACCAAGACCCTTTTGAAAGGCTTTACAAAAGTAAAAGGTAAACTACGTACTTCTATCTGAAATCATAGACAATGGGACACCGTACAACCTAACCAACTCTGATATAAAGCCTGACCTAGTCCTCAGCTGAGTAAGAGGTATGAACTGGCAAGAAATGGGCTGATTTGGTTATCCTGTCCATAATGATCCAAATCGAATCATGCTGATAATGAGTATGAGGCAAACTCGTCATGAAGTCCATGTTCACTTCTTCCCACTTCCATGTGGGAATTCTAAACTCCTACATAGAACCACTAGGCTTTTGGTGCTCAATCTTCACCTACTGACAAGTAGAGCACTTAGCCACAAACTTTGCAATGTCTCTCTTCATCCCACTCCTCTAATAGACTTTCCGTAAGTCGGGTACATCTTAGTGGCCCCTGGATGAATTGAGTAACATGCACCATGCACTTATATAAGAATTCTGTATCTCACGCTATCCATACATGGCTCACATAATATATCTTGGCAATGCAACACACCATCTCCCCCTTGGGAGAAAACCTCTACCTTCTGGTCTCTAACTGACTCTTTTAATTTAACTAAACTGGATCTCTTTCTTGCTTTTCTTTTACGTCAGAAACCAAAGATGATTCCAAACTATTATGAACCTAAACACTACCCTCAACTGAATCAACCAAACAAATACCTAGTCTGGCAAGATGATGAACTTCCGAAGCTAACTTCTTCTTACCATCCTCAATGTGAGTGATACAACACACTCATATTATAATCTTTCAATAATGCCAACCACCTCATCTGATGCAGGTTCAAGTCTTTCTGAGAAAACACATACTGCGGGCTTTTGTGGTCTGTGAATAGATCAATATGCATCCCATACAAATAGTGCCTCCAAATCTTTAAGGAAAACACAATAACTGCTAGCTCTAGATCATGGGTGAGGTAATTCTTTTTATAGGGCATAAGCTTTTTAGAGACATAAGCAACAACCTTACCCCTCTGCATCAAAATGCATCCCTAACCAACTGTAGAAGTATCACAATATACTACAAAACCATTTGAACTGTCAGGTAAAGTCAAAACTAGGGTTGTAGTGAGTTGAGTCTTCAACTCCTGAAAACTCTTCTCACAAGAATCTGACCACTGTAACTTGACTTTCTTCTAAGTTAATCTAGATATGGGGGATGAAATTGATGAAAATCCTTCAACAAACCATCGGTAATAGCCATCCAAACCCAAGAAACTCCTGATATCTGACAGAGAGATGGGTTTGTTCCAGTTCTTCACTATATCGGTCTTTTGAGGATCCACTCTAACATCATCACCAGAAATGATATGATCAAGGAAAGCTCTTGACCTTAGACAAAATTTGCATTTACTGAATTTGGCAAACAACTAATGGGCTCTAAGATTTGTTACTATTTTGAGATGGTCTGTATGATCACTTTCATTGCGGGAGTAGACAAAAATATCATCAATAAAGACTATGACAAACATGTCCAAGTACTACTTGAACACATGGTCCATTAAGTCCATGAAAGCTGTTGGGGCATTGGTAAGACCAAATGACATGACTAGGAGTTTGAAGTAACCATACCGAGTTCTTAAAGCTATTTTTGGAATGTCACATTCTCTTACTCTGAGTTGATGATAGCTTGATCTGAGGTCTATCATAGAAAAGTAACCGGCACCCTAAAGTTGGTCGAACAAGTCATTGATTTTAGGAAATGGGTATTTGTTCTTTATGGTGACTTTTTTCAACTAACAGTAGTCAATACATATTCTGAGAGAACTTATTTCTTACACACGAATAGAACTAGTGCACCCCATGGGGAGACACTGGGCCTGATGAATCCCTTATCTAGGAGATCCTTCAACTGTTCCTTCAACTCTTTAAGTTCTGTTGGAGCCATTCTATATAGCAAAATAGAGATGGCTTGAGTATTCGGAAGAAGGTCTATTTCGAAGTCAATTTCCCTTTAGGGAGAAACTCCAGGAAGATCTTCGGGAAACACATCTAGAAATTCACTTACAACTGGAACTGACTCAAGATTAGGAGTTTCAAAACTAGAGTTTTAACTTGCACAAGATGATAGAAACACCCTTTGGATATTATTTTTCTTGCTCTAAGGTATGAAACAAGTTGACCCTTAAGTGCTGAAGTACTACCCTTTTATTCTAGGACAGGTTCATTCGGGAACTAGAAATGGACAACTCTATTTCTACAGTCAACTGAATAATAGTATGAATGAAGCTAATCCATGCCAAGAATGATGTCAAAATATATCATCTTTAATTTTACTAAGTCTGTTGAAGTATCTTTCTGAGACACCATAACTGGATAATTTCTGTATAACCACTAGGCTATGATAGACTTAAGCCTGAGAAGGGCTCTGCTAGGATTTTGGGACTCCAAAGTTGATAGCTATATAAGGAGTTATAAAGGACAAAGAAGCTCCTGGATGTAGCGAAGCATAAACATGTAAACGGTAAACTTGTAACATACCAGTGACCATATCAGGAGAACTTTCCTGATTCTTTCGGGACTGAAGTGCATAGATCCTATTTAGGCATTGCCCACTGATGGCACTGAAAGCGGTACCCTACTAAGATGGGTGATCGAACTGTGCTAGAGGATAGTTATGCTGACTTTGTGAACCCAACTGAGGACACTCTCTGATTCCATGACCTAGTTTACCACACCCAAAACATACATCACTACTATTTCTACATACACCTTGATGGTTTCTGCTATATTTTTGACAAAGAGGATTTATTCAAGCACTGCTATACTACCTTGAGATTTATAACCTGGCGCCCTATCCTTATTATGATTTCTGAATTTAGGCACCGAAGCACTAGCTGAGGATGGAGATAGAACTGAAGATTTTGGGCAAAACTAAGGATGATTTCCACCCTCTGACTTAGGCTGAGTGAAGTTGAAGCTACCTATTCTAGCCCTTTTATTCTACCTCTCTTATTTCTTAGTCTTCTGCTCCTCTATCTATTGAGTATAGACCATCAACCTAGCCAAGTCTGTCTCCTTAATTAGCATTATGGTCCTACACTTCTTGACCATACTGTCGGACACACCAGGCATAAACTTACTCATTTTAGACTCCTATTAGCTACCATATGAGGAACATACCTGTCTAATTGAGTAAACTTGATGAAATGCTCTTTCACACTCATGTTTTAGGTTAATAAACTCTAACACCTTAGCTTCCCTCAACTCCAACAGGAATAAACTATCTAGAAAGGTAGTAGCAAACTCCTCCTATTCTATAGGCCCTGCATCCATGGCTTTATCTGTCTTCCATTGCTTAAACAATGTATGAGCCACATCCTGTAACTGATATGCAACTAACTTAGCACTCTCACTAGTGGTATCCCCATAATGTCTGTTACCTTCTGCACCATGTTAAGGAATTCCTGTGAGTTCTCTTCAAACTTAGACCCTAAAAATGAAGGAGGGTTCATTCGGGTGAAGTCTCGAATTTTAGCTGGGTTAGCCTAAACAACAGCTGGGAAGTTATTCTAGGCTACTACAAAACGAGCTAGAGTGGTGAAAACTGCTCTAAATTATTTGTACGAAAAGTGTTCATTCAAGGGATCTTCCTGAATGGGCGGAGGTGCTTGGTTCCCAGTTCTTTTTCTGTTGGTCTTTTTGGGAGGCATGTTCTATAAACGGAAGGAAAATTGGATTAGACAAAGTGTTTAACTTGAGCTCATGCTTAATCGAACGACATAGATACTGAAAGAAGGGAACTTTTTTCTAAAAATACCTCGTAGCGTCTCATCCATAAGTGTAGCGCGCTATACACCCATAAACAAGACTCTACTCGATGTGATTTTCAAACTCCCTAGGACTCTTTAGAACCTTAGGCTCTGATAACAAGCTTGTAACGCCCCGAGTCTACACCTTGGATGTCACACGGTTCTTACGACCCCAAAGGATCACAAGCTAACCCATGACTAGTACCTGCTATGAGCAATGAATAATAATAATAATAATAATAATACATGTAGAAGTATAACTAAAAATGCCACAAGGTTCTCAAAAATACTAAAATAATAATTAAGTGTACTAATAATAATATTTGAAAATTAAATAACTGACTGTGCTAGTCTGAAAGCCTCTAACTGTCTGAATATGAAGTTGATGGGACAAGTCCCCAACTAACTCCGACTACTGAACATACTGGATCTATTAAAATGCTAAAATAAAATAATATCCTTGATGGATAAGGACTCATTACTGAATTTGCTGCTGATATCCTGAGCTGCTAAGTATGACCAGAAACTCGTGTGTCTGCACCTATGATATAAGACATCATAGTACAAAGAAAGAGTATGATTCAGTACATAGAATGTACTGCTATGCTAAGTGAGGTAGGGTGATATACATGGGTTCATATACATGAGATGATAAGTGACTGAATGAACATCGTGAAGTAACTGGATGAGAGTACATGCAAAACTGTAACTACTGAACATGCTAAATATGTAATACTGCGCATATAACGTCTATCTAAATTAGACTGAAATTGAAGTACTGAGTTTTGATAACTGAATACTAATAACTACAAGTTTAGACTGGAATTGAAGTACTGAATTCTGATGGTTAAGTAACTAATAACTGATAGCCATGATTCTGTAGAACTATCTGAGTTCTTTACTGAATACTGAGATTAAAAGTGTAACTATGAGAGTTATCATCTAACTGACATACCCTAATTATAAACTGAGTTGGGGTCCAACCTGTGACCCCAGTTGGAAGGGTGTTAGCACCTTGCCACGGTCTACTAACAATGCTAGGTAAACCCTAATCTGGCAGAAAGACTCATGAAATATATTTATATTGTGTCAACCCTAGTCTAGCAGGAGGACGACTTACCTTACGCTGGATACATAGTTCTGTAATACAGGGACTGCTACTAAGGGTTAAACCCTCTTTAGGCTGGAATGCCCCCATCCCTGAGTTCGCTCGGTGCTGAAATCACTAGACTGTACTAGACTTGACTGAGCTGACATTGATCGTGTTAACTAACTGAACTGGACTGAGTTTACTGACTGAGTACTACTGTTCTTAACCTTTACTAGATCAATTCTATAACTACTGCAACTAAGTAAACAACCAGATTTTGGATAATAAATACCCCCAGGACTGGATAGCATAATAGATAAAAACATAGCAAATCTTGAAGCATAGCAATAGTCAATTGTTCAAAATTCATTCATTGAGTTACTTTGTCAAACACTTGGAGGTCATGGACTTGTATATGATTGAGAACACATGCTAACATGTCATAATTTCACTATTTAATTCACATGGACATTCTGTCAAACACTTGGGGAGCATAATTAATGCACAACACATAAGCATCATGACTACAACTTAAACTAGCAAATTCAAGGGTTTTGACTTGAAAAATTCATAATTCAACACACATGCTAACATGTTTCATGGAACCCATAAAGATCTCAACTTGAAATCCATACAACAACTCAAACATGGGCATAATTCTATTCATAACATGGAAATCATAATTCAAGTTTTTAAAAAGGTTTTTGAACTCCAAGGGTGGAAGGAGACCCAAGGAAAAACACCTAACATACCTTGATTGTTGATTTCGTGGAAATTGTGGAGGATTTCATGGAAATTGGACTTGACCTTTATGAAACTAGGGCTTGTTCTTGATAGTATTTTGTGAGATAATGAGTATATTTTTCCCCTTTGGATCCTCAATTTCATGTTTTTGCTGAATTGGGTAAAGGGAAAAGGACCTAAATACCCTCATAAACCCCTAATTAAGTAAGCAAACTATGCCCAGCGATGTGATATCTGATGCACCACATTGATGCATTCAATGCAATCACCAACGCATCGCATTGATGGGTGCAACGCGATAGCCAACTTGATGTATCAAGATCGCGTTGGCTTTCTATTTTGGCCATCTAAACATGACTCAAACGAAGTCAGAAATTTCAAAACTCACCCAATATGACCTATTGACATCCTTGATCATGAATTGATTTAAAAATCAACAATTTAAGGCCGAAAAGATTGTAAATAATGCCATTGAAATATTGAGGCCAAAAATGAGACTAAGTGTCAACACTTTACTAAAATTTTCGAAGTCTGAGACCTCTTTTGGCATGCTATATATGACTGAAATGACTAGGACTTTATGGGTTCTTACAGTAACCCCTTGTGGGAACTTGAAAGACAGATTCATGAACTCCGGTGGGAGTTGGGCGACATGACAGCAAGGATGAGGAGGGCCCTGCTGCTGTCGGATGAAGATTGACCAGCTGATAATAATATTAATAATAATAATGATGATAATAATAGTAATAATAATAATTAGGTTATATATTTTCTTTTAGTGTATGTATTTTCTTTTATTATATCGGATCTACCAAAGGGAGGGACCTAATGTATGTTTTATTTTTTATTGTATATTTGTATATAGTGGATTCAAAAATCTATGTTTGGCCAACTTTGAATTTTTAATTCTTATTTAATATTTAATTTTCATTTCTTCTATTCCTCATTCTCAATATGTCGACAGCTGGAGGTAAGAATTGAACGTTTGTGGCAACGGATAGACCATATGTTGCGACAAATGGTTAATCTGTTGTGACAGATGGATCCTATGTTGCAACAAATGGTTATTAATAAAAAAAGGGTTATTGTTATTAAGAGGGTGAAAACTCATGACTTTTTGATTATATAATATGAAAAATGGTTCGTAAATAAATAATAAAAAAATAAATGATAAACACAATTTATAACCGTAAAAAAATAGTTATTTAATTTTAATAACTGATATTAATATTAAATAGGCAACAAGTCGTGACTTTTCATCATTTTTGTTTTTAAATTTATTTTTTAATTATTTATTATATAATAAAAAATTCACCATTTTGAATTAATTAAGGTATATGATGATTGTTAAAAAAGAGATGAACAGTTGTGTCTTTTTGTCTAATACATTCAAATAAGTTGATGAATCAAATTCCCATCTGTTGCGACTGATGAATCAACTGTTAGAAGAAATAAAAAAGCTCCATCAATAGATGGTCGATTTGTTGCAACAGATGGTATATCTTTTACCACAGATGGGTTATCTAATGCAACAGATATTAAAAGAAATGGTTATTGAAAAAGTGAGAAGTCTTCGATTATTTAATTTAGAAAAATATTATTTAAATTTAAGAACTAATTATTAATACTAAGCTAAAAAGTCATGACTTGTCACAATAATAAGAAAACTCACCAGCTTGATTTAATTAAGTCATTTATTTTCACAGAAATCAATAAGAAAATAAATGATAAATACAATTTATAACCATAAAAAATATTTATTTATTTTTATAACCATAAAAAATAGGCGACAAGTAGTGACTTTTCATCATTTTTATTTTTAAATCTGTGCTTTTAATTTATATAATAAAAAAGTCACCAATTTGGATTAATGAAAGTAGATGATATTATTTAAAAAGATGGTCGAATTATTGCAACAGATGGTATATCTGTTGCCACAGATGGGTAATCTGATGCAACAGATATATAATCTATTCACAAACTAAATAAAAATAGTTATTAGCGAAAGAAACGATTATTGAAAAAGTGCGAAGTCTTCAATTAATTGAGAAAATAATTATTTAAATTTAAGAACTAATTAATAATAATAAGCTGAAAAGCCATGACTTATCTCAATAATAAAAAAGTCAGCAGCTTGATTTAATTAAGTCATAAGTTTTTAAAGTAATTAAAAAGTCACCAATTTAAATGTAATTAATAAAATGGAGGTGAACAGTCGCGCCTTTTTGCGTAACTCATTCAAATTCAATCCTCTATAAATAGGTCGTCCCTCCTTACACATTTATTCTACTACACTCTATTTTTTTCTTACATCTGGTCTTTTATATTACATCTTCAATCACTTTTTCTTCGAAGACCAGATATCTTTTTCCTGACTCAGGTAAGTTTTTTTTTCTTTTTCTGTAAATCTACCCAATTGGTAGTATACGTTGTATTAAATTTAGACTCTTTTCTTTACTTGTATTTTTATATTTTTTTATCAATTCATGCGTGTTCTAGATATGGCTGATCCTCTTTGGGACATTACTATTCTGCGTGACACCGTGCGGGAACTTTAGAGGTAGGTTAATAACCTGCAGTGGGAGTTGGGTGTCGTGAGAGCAAGGATGCTCCGAGAGATTCGTAGGCTGAGGAGGGCCCTGCTGCTGTCGATTGACGATTGGCTGGCTGACAATAATAATAATAATAATAATAATGATAATAATAATAATAATAATTAGGTTATGTTTTTTCTTTTAGCGTATGTATTTTTATTTTTATTTATATTAATGTATTTTATTTTTGCTTATTGAAAAATTTATGTTTCTATCTACTTCTTCTTTACAAACATATCAACGATTGAACGTAAGGAACAATTTGTAATCCAGTAACAATAGCAAGAATTTTAGGTTTTTTTAACAGATAGATCATCTGTTGAAATATATTAGTTATCTGTTGGGTTTGTGATATGAGTTGTTGCAACAGATAATGCGTCTGTTGTAACAGATAACTAGTCTGATGCAACAGAATCTGTTGCAATAGATATTTTGTCTACTGTAATAGATAAATTGTCTGTTGCAATAGATGACCCATTTGTTGCAACAGATAACCGATCTGTTTAATTCACGTTACTGGCACTATATAGAACCATAAATATGAATCTATCACATGAGTCTTTTGTTACAACAGATGACTCATCTGTCAAAATAAATGAGTGATCTGTTTAAATAAATAACTCTTATGTTGGATTCATGAACGGGTTCTATCCATTGTTGAAAAAACAGCAGTAGCAGTGTACCCAGATAACAAATTCAATTAAAAATTATAATTTTACTTACCAAAGTCACCTATGAATTAATGTCAAAGTGATGTACGAAACAAAATTTGACCTAAAAAATTAATCAAGTAGCAGTAGTAGCGGTAAAAACAACAACAGTGATTGACAAGCTGAACAATAACAATTATCAAAAAGATGATAATGAAGTAGAAAATGATGATAATGAACCAGAAAATAAAAAATAAAGCAGCAGGAATAATGAACAACAAAAATTACAAAGAGAGAGAAAATAACAACGAATGAGAAGAGAGAGAAACACATCTTTTTCCCTCCGTTTTTTGTTATATTAACTAACATTTGGATCAAAGTGTAAATTTAAAAACTTGTGGACTATTTTCAAACTTTCCTAACTTTCTTAATCCATAATAAAGTAATTATCACCTCCACTCAATTATTAAGACTAGATTACCTACACCTTATTTTTAAACTTTTTTGTCATTTTTGACTAAATGCCCCAGCTTAGACTGCATTTTTGGAAAAATACATTAAATTTACCCTAAACTATATTAAAAAAATCACAGATACACTTAAAATTTTAGGACGATCTAATACATACATATATTATTTAAAAATAAATTTAATAATAACACCTTAAAAGCTTTCATGACAAAAAATCAAACATAAAATAAAAATAGGCTTGTTCCAATCAAACTATAGTCAAAAAAATATTAGAAACTTGTTTTACTTTCCCCCTTTTAATCCATCTTTAGTTCTCCTCCATTTTCTTTTTCATATCTTTTTAATATATTGTACTACCGTAGTTTTATTAAGAGCAGATAGAAAGAGTGGTAGATTGCTCTATGAACAATTTTGAAGGATGAAGGTTGAAATTCACCTGCTAAGATTTGACATAGATGACCTAAAAAAAGTGAAGTTCGTTGGTCGAAATTTTTTTTCGATGAGACATTTAGAATTTATCGCTCCTAATTTTAGACATATTAAGTTGAGCATCACGTTATTCTGTCTGCCATAGAACTCCCAAATACAAAAACTGAAATCATTTTTAGTTTATCACGTGATTTTTCCAGCTTTTATTTCAAAATCATGAGATTAATAACCATAATTAAACCTCCTTTTAAATAAGCATTGATATTTAACTTTGCAATATTGTTCAAATAGATAAAATTTATTACAATATTATTTTGATTGTGGTGATATTTTGATTTTTGATTGTGGGTCACGTGAATGGTGGTAAAATTAAAGGAGATGCTCAAGCTTGTAAATATATTTTTGTGATTTTATTATGTAGGTAGATTTCTATTTTATTTTGGTTTTCTCTATGGCATCTTTTGACAAGTATGATATCAATAGTCGGGAATCCTATCATGATGACCCATTTCCAATTTATGATGGACCACACTTCAAGAGAGATTGTAACTATGCTCCTCGGAGAGAGATGGATCCACCATCTCGATCCTATAGGGAGTACAGGTGTTCTTTATATAGTGGTTGAGATGGATATTAGGATGACTATCTAAATACCTCTTACCCCTATTATGCAATAGGAATATTCTATGGGATGACTAGTACATCCCTCAATAAATAGTGTGACACATGCACACGGTCCACTAAGACCAATCCTCATATCGACAAATATGAGTTTCCATTTTTGGTCCCCCTGAGACCGCTATCTTCCACAACTTTGCTACACACCCCACTGTTATTTCACAATTAAAACCGATTTCCAAATAAACAAACCGTTATCCATTTATTAACCAAGGCCAATATTAGTGGTATTGTCATACCACCCCTTACTTGTAAGTAATATCCACAGTATAACCATTTAGGTTAAGGGTACCTTATCTATCCTTCTAATTACTATATTAAATCCACTTTGGAGACTTCCATGTTCTCCACAAGCATAACCATTTATCCTTTAGACTTTTCAAACCATTTAAACTATGTATAATTTGTTTATCAAGTTTAAAAGATGCAAGAGTTCCATTAAAAGAAGTCAATGCAATAAAAATATCTTTATAAGCATTTTATCAAACACCTTGGGGCATAATATAGCCAAAACCAATTCCAAAGATCATTTAAACCATTACTATTCAATCTAATTATCCAATTACACCATAGATGTATATAAAAGCATAAGTAAAACCATAGGAAACCATAACCAAGCATTCAATATCAAAAACCCTCAAATAATAGTTGAAATCCATAATCATGAAATAGTAAAGCCATGAAATCAATCATATAAACCATGAATTTAGTTGAAATTACAATAAAGGAATAGAATAATGCCTTATACTAAAGAATTAATGGAAAGAAATCACCAAGACAAGCCACAAAGTAATCCGTAAGATGAAACCCTAGCCTTCTTGCCTCAAAAGCTCTTGAGAGAATTATAGAGTATTTTGGAATAGCTTCTAAGTGTTGATGAATAAGATAATAGGGATAATAGACTCCAAAGTATATTATAAGTCATGGGTCCTAATTAGGGTAAGTAGGAAAATATCCAAAATACCCTCACTTAAATCCCTTAAAAACCTACCACATGGATACGACTAACCTAGATGAGTCGTACCCTCCTATGCAATTGGTACCCACTACTTGCATCCCAACCTCAAACCTTAGATCAAACACTGTCCAGTATATGAATCATCCAACCAAGTTATAACCACAATATATGATCCATACCCATAACCTTTATCCCTGGTAGAATGAAATACCAAGAGGATCAAACACTACCCACCATACGAGTCCTTGATACGACTTGTAGAAATCCTATGACCCATACCCCTATGTTATATTATAGTGACCAAAACCATCCCACCAACTAACACTGGCCAGTATATGACAAGACCAAACCACTCTTACCCCAGCATGTGGCTTCTACCCATGAGTCATATTAGGTTCGGAGAATAAAATTCCAGGAAATTTTCTAAGGGTCAAAACCCAAGATGTTTCATAATAAATATACCATACAAAGAAAACAAGTTTTGATGTAATAATGCTTGTGAAATAAGCTTTCAAGAGTTGAAGAATAAGTTAGCTTCCACGCCTCTATTGGTACTTCCAGAATAGTGTGCGGTGTATTGTGATACTTTAGAAGTGGGATTAGGTTGTCTATTGATGCAAAATCATAAAATAATAGATTATGCCTCAAGATAGTTGCATCCACATGAGAAAACTTATCTAACACATGATTTGATCTAGCAGCGATTGTATTTGCTTTTAAGATATGGTGCCACTTCTTGTATGAACTGTATGTTGACATATATATTAACCATAAGAGTTTGCAATTAATATTTAAGTAGAAAGACCTAAATTTGAGGTTGTGGAGGTGGGTTGAGCTTTTAAAAGTTTATGAGATTGATACTTTGTATCATTCGGGGAAAGTAAATATAGTAGCTAATATGTTATGTCATAAGGCAATGGCGAGAACTTATGGGCAGTCCATGGATAGATGAGGGATAAATTAAGATATATCCCAACTATCTAACTTAGGGTTCACCTTCTTGAATCTCCATATGGAGGAGTTATTATGCAAAATGCGTTAGAATTCTCAATAGTAGCTGAAGTTAAAGAGAAGTGATATACGGATCCTATTCTATTACAACTTATGGAGAGAGTACAACAAGGTATAAAAAAATTATTTGTGCTTACGCAAGAGGATTACTTCGATGCCAAAATAGATTGTGTGTAACTAATGTAGATAGGCTAAGAAAAAGGATTATGGCAGAGGCACACCATTCAAGATATTCTTTGCATTCGGGGTCAGCCAAAATATATCATGACTTGAAAAAAGTGTATTGGTAGGATACATAGAGAATAACACTGCAAAATTTGTGGCTTAATGTCCCATTATCAACATGTTAAAGTAGATCACTAAAATTAGGGAGGTTATATGTAGCATATGGAGCTCCTAATTTGGAAGTAGGACATGATCAAAATAGATTTCTTTGCTAGTTTTCCTGGATCCTCTCAAAAGATTAATTCCATATGGGTAATAACTGATAGACTAACCAAATAAGCTCACTTCCTACCTATTAAGACCACCTACCCAACTGAAGAATATACAAAATTTTATATTAAAGAGATAGTTTGGTTATGTGGAATTCAGATCTCTATTATATTCGATAGAAGAGTTATAAGACCCCGCAAAATCCTA
The DNA here is from genome assembly GCF_002878395.1 of Capsicum annuum. Taxonomy (NCBI): domain Eukaryota; kingdom Viridiplantae; phylum Streptophyta; class Magnoliopsida; order Solanales; family Solanaceae; genus Capsicum; species Capsicum annuum. The sequence continues at coordinate 128,524,839 of NC_061120.1, forward strand.
AGATTAATTCAGTCTTGTAAAAGCTAGTAAGGTGTCCCAGACTTCAAAAAAAAATTCAGCTAAGTGTTATACTCAGAGTTATTTTAGCCTTCGTAAGTTGGAAATCCTTTTTCATAACCCATAGGACCTTTGAATATCGATTTTTAGATCAATTTAGGATTAGAAATGTCAATAGGTGTTCTCAGACAAGTTTTAAATTTTATGGAATTTGTTTGAGGCACGTTTGAGATCTCAAACCAGTGGATCGACACGATATCAATGCGCCGCGCCTCCCATTGCATCGATGAATATTTTTCTCCAACTCCAAGTGCAAATTCTAGTAAACTGATGCAGCCTCGACATGGTGCATTGGCCATCGCGTCGATGCCAATGACGTGATGCGTTAGTCTGCACGTCGCTAGTCCAATTTTTAGTTATTAAAACCCGTGTCCAGAGGGGTAAATGGGTCCTTTACCATCCTATATCAGCCCCTAAAACATGTAATTAAGCCATCCAAATGGCAAAATTTACTCATTATCTCTAGAATTTTTCAAGAACAAACCCTAGTTCATCACATTCAAGAATCCAAGTTCCAGGGAAATCCTTCAATCTTTTAGAATTCAAGCTTTAAGATATGTCAAGATTTCAACCAAGGGTCCCTTCTACCCTTAGAGTCCAAGAAACTATTGTTAAAACTCCAAGGGTATTGATTTTATGAATTTCATGTTGGGTTTGATTATATTTATGATTATAATGTTGATTGGGTTTATATTCCATGATTAAGTGCAAGATTTATGCAAAATCAATTATTATGAATGTAGTACAATGTGAATTGATGTTAAAGCCTTGAAATTATGATGCTCATGTGTTGATTAGTACTATGTGCATATACAATGCCTTCCAAGTGTCTGATGAGTCGTTCATGTGAATTAAATAGTGAGATTATATCATGTTAGCATGTATACTTGTTCATGCCATTCAAGTGTTTGATAAAATGCCTCTATAGATGCATTATGAACAAGTGTGCATTTCTATGCTATGCAAGGTGATGTGATGCCTTACTTTTCATGCTATCAAGTCCTTGGGGTATTTAATACTCGATACTTTAACTATTTACCTAAAACCAGCATTAGTTATAGAATTATCTCAGTCATGTCACGATTAATAATACTTAGTCAGTGCAGAATTCAGGAAAAACTTAGTAGACTCAGTATCAGTCCAGTCCAGTCTAGTATTCAGTTCAGACCTCAGTAAATTCAGTCAGTTAAAAGAATTCAATAGTATTCTATCAGTCAATAAAACTCAGTGAACTCAGTTCAATTCAGTTAGACAATATAATAAGTAACAGTTCAGTCCAACCTAGTACAGTTAGCAATTAGTTTAGAGTTTATTTAGTTGGGAGTAGGACTCAGCTTCGAGAGAACCCAGGGATGAGGGCATTCCTGCCAGTAGAGGTTTTGACCCTTAGTAGCAGTCCCTATATTACAAAACTATGTAGCCAGCATGGGTTGATATATCTTCCTACCAGACTAGGGTTGATACATCTCATACGAGTTTTCCTGCCAATGAGGGTTGATGAAAGAGATTCCTGTTAGAGAGGGTTAACTCACAATTGTCTTTTCCCGTAGAACGATACCGACACCCTTCCAACTGGGGTTATAGGTTAGACCCTAATCTATTTAGAAAGGGGCATGTCGATTAGATGATTACCTCCCATAGTCTCAGTTTCAGTTCTAGTCTTAGTATAGAACTCATTTTAGTTCTATAGAATTAGGATTGTCAGATATATTCACTCAGTTTAGTACAGAACTCAACACAGTTTTGCAGAACTAGGACTGTCAAATACTATCATTCAACTATTAGTTATACAGTATTAGCAGACTTAGATATTAGTAAATCTGTAATTTAGAACTCAGTATCCAGTGTTATCATGACCTCAGTTACGACTTACGTATTCACGTATATACTTTCATTCAGTTATACTTATGTTATTCAGTCAGTATTGTTTATGCATATGAACCCATGAATCTCAACCTACCTCACTTAGCATACTAGTATATTCAAAGTACTGATGCATACCTTTCTTTTGTGCTATGATGTCTTATATCAAAGGTTTAGATGCACGAGCTCCCAATTATACTTAGTAGCCTAATCCATCAGCAACAGACTTAGTGGTGAGTCCTCATAGTTCAAGGATAGATTTAATATTCTAGTATTTCAGTAGTCGGAGTTAGTTGGGGACTTATCCCATCAACACCTTGTTTAAATAGTAGAGCCTTTTCAGACTAGAGTATTTATAGACTGATGTTTAGTTTTGGTATCAATGTACTGTACTTATAATTTATTTACATTTTTGAACCTTATGGCAAGTTTTTGCCTAATTTCTGCATAATTATAGTACTATTATTCAATTATTACAGAAGGTACCAGTCATGGGTTAGCTTGTGGTCCCTCAGGATTATGAGCAACGTGTAGCATCTGGGGTATAGACTCGGGGCATTACAAACTTGGTATCAAATCCTAATGTTCAACAGAGTCCTAGGAAGTCTAAAATCCACATCGAGTATAGTCTTATGCATAGGTATGTAGCACGCCACACTTATGGACAGGAGGCTATGAGATGTTTTAGGAAAAGTTTCCCTTCTTTCAATATTTATGTCATGCGAGTGAGCATGAGCTCAAGTTAAACTCTCAATTTAATCTATTCTCTCCTTTTTATTTATAGAACATGCCTCCCAAAAAGACTAATGAAAGGAGAACCAGAAATCAGTCAGCACCTCAGTCCGTTCAAGCAGATCCCCTAGACGAATATATCTCCCACGCTGAATTTTCAGCAGCTTTCACCACCCTAGCTCATTCTGTGGTAGCCCAGAATAAATGCCTAGCTGCCATTCCAGCTAACCCAGTGGCCAATACTTCTACAGCTAGGATTTGGGACTTCACTCGAATGAACCCTCCATCTTTTACTCGGTCAAAGTCAAATAAGGACCCATAAGAATTTTTTGATAGAAGGTTACAAATATTATAGGGGTGACAGCTAGTGAGAGTGATGAGTTAGCTGTATATCAGTTGTAGGATATGGCTCACTCTTGGTTCAAATAGTTGAAAGCAGAGAGGGCCGCAGATGTAGGGCCCATAAATAGGAGGAGTTTGGTATTACTTTTTTGGATAGGTTCTTCCCGCTAGAGTTGATAGAAGTGAAGGTTCTAGAATTTATAAATCTAAAGCAGGGAAATAGGATGGTACAAGAGTATTCTCTCAAGTTTACTCAATTAGCCAGATACGCTCCTCATATGGTACAAGATAGCAGATCTAAGATGAGTAAGTTTGTGTCTGGCATGTCTAATAGTGTGGTCAAGGAGTATAGGACCACAATGTTGATTAAGGAGATGAACATATCCAGGCTTATGGTCCATGCTCAGCAGATGAGGAGGCTAAGAATAGGGAGAAGGTGAGGGAGAATAAGATAGCTAAAATAGGTAGCTTTAACTTTACGCATCCTACGTCAGAGAGTGGTAATTATTCTAAGTTCTGCCTAAAATTATCAGTCCCAGCTCCATCCTTAGCCAGTGCTCCCGTGCTAAAATTTAGAGACGACAGTAGAGATAGGGCATCAGGCCCTAAACCCTAGGGTAGTATCAGCAGTACCAGAATAAATCCTCTCTACCAGAAGTATGGAAGAAACCATCAGGGTATCTGTAGAGCTGGCAGTGATGTATGTTTAGGATGTGGCAAGCCAGGCCACAAAGTCAGACAGTGTCCTCAGGTGGATTCACAGAGTCAGCATAATCATCCCTCAGCTTAGTCTAGTCGTCCAAATCAGCAGGGTGCCGCTTCCAGTGCCACCAGAATAGACTCTATGCACTTTAGTCCTAACAGGATCATGAAAGTCCTTCTGATGTGGTCACTGGTACGTTACAAGTTTTCCATTTGTATGTTTATTTTTTGCTAGATCCAGGAGCTTCTTTGTCTTTTGTAACTCTTTATATAGCTATTTACTTTGGAGTCAGTCCTAAAATTCTAGTAGAGACTTTCTCAATCTCTACCTCAGTGGGTAAATCTATCATAGGCCGGTGGGTATACAGGAACTGTCCGATTATGGTATCTCAGAAATTCACTTTAGTAGACTTAGTTGAATTAGAGATGACCAATTTTGATGTCATTCATGGAATTAATTGGCTTCATTCCTACCATGCCCCAGTCGACTGCAGAAATAGAATTGTCCAATTTTAATTTCCGAATAAGCCCGTCCTAGAGTGGAGGGGTAGTACTTCAACACTTAGGGGTCAGCTTATTTCCTACCTTAGGGCAAGGAAAATGATATATAAGGGATGTGTCTACCATCTCGTTCGAGTCCAAGACTCTAACTCAGAAACCCCTAATCTTGCATCAGGTTCAGTAGCATATGAATTCCTAGACATATTTCCTAAAGATCTTCCTAGAGTTCCTTCCGAACGGAAAGTCAACTTCGGAATAGACCTTCTTCTAGATACTCATCTCATATCTTTTCCACCATACAGAATGGCCCCTGCAGAACTCAAAGAATTAAAAGAATAGTTGAAAGATCTCTTAGATAAAGGATTCATCAGACCCAGTGTGTCCCCATGGGGTGCACTAGTTCTATTTGTGTGTAAGAAAGACGGTTCCCTCAGAATATGTATAGACTACCGTTAACTAAAATAAAGTTACGGTCAAGAACAAGTAGCCACTTCTTAGAATTGATGACTTGTTTGACCAACTTCAGGGTGCCAGTTACTTTTATAAGATAGACCTCAGATCAGGCTATCATCAACTCAGAGTCAGGATGTGACATTCCAAAAATAGTTTTCAAAACTCGGTATGGTCACTTCAAATTCTTAGTCATGTCATTTGATCTTACCAATGCTCCAGTAGCTTTCACGGACTAGATGAATCATGTGTTCAAGGAGTACTTAGACATGTTCATCATAGTCTGCATAGATGACGTCCTTGTCTACTCTCACAATGAGCGTGATTATGCAGACCATCTTAGAATAGTACTATAGACTCTCAGAAACCACCAGCTATTTACCAAATTTAGTAAGTACAAATTTTGGATTAGGCTAGTAGCTTTCCTCGGCCATATCATTTCTAGTGATGGCATTAGAGTTGATCACTAAAAGACCAAAGCAGTGAAAAATTAGCCCAGACCCATCTCTCCATCAGATATCCAGAGTTTCTTGGGTTTGGATGGCTATTACCGATGATTAGTTAAGGGATTTTCATCTATTGCATCCCTTATGTTCATATTGACTCAGAAGAAGGTCAAATTTTAGTGGTCAGATTTTTGTGAGAAGAGTTTTCAGAAGTTGAAGACTCGACTTACTATAGCCTCAGTTTTAACTGTACCAGATGGTTCAAATGGATTTGTGGTATATTGTGATGCTTCTATGGTTAGTTTGGGGTATGTTTTGATGCAAAGAGTTAAGGTCATAGCCTACGCCTCTAGACAACTCAAACCCCATGAAAAGATCTATCCTACTCATGATCCTGAGTTAGCAGTAGTAGTATTTGCCTTAAAGATTCGGAGGCACTTTTTGTATGGAGTTTATGTTGATGTGTTCACTGACCATAAGAGCCTACAATAGGTGTAATCTCAGAAAGACCTACACCTCAACCAGAGAAGGTGGTTGAGTTGTTGAAGGATTATGACATGAGCATCATGTATCATCCAGGTAAAGCTAATCTAGTGGCTGATGCTCTTAGCAGGATTTCTATGGATAGTGTTTCTCATGTGGAAATGGTAAGAAGAAGTTATCTCAGGAAGTTCATCAACTTTCCCGACTAGGTGTCCACTTAGTTGATTCAGCAGAAGGTAGTGTATGGGTACAGAGTAGTTCAGAATCATCTCTGGTTTTTGAGGTGAAGGAAAAGCAGGATATGGATCCCAGCCTAGTTAAGTTGAAAGAATCAGTCAGAGATCAGAAGATAGAGGTTTTCTCCCAAGGGGTATGTGCCAGGTATGGATGACCTAAGATAACAGATTCTTGCAGAAACGCATAGTGTGCATTACTCTATTCATCCAGGGGCTACTAAGATGTACCATGATTTGTGGGAGATCTATTAGTGGAGTGGGATAAAGAAAGACATTGCAGAGTTTGTAGCTAAGTGCTCTATATATCAGCAGGTTAAGATTGAGCATCAGAAACCTAGTGGGTTTATACAGGAGTTCAGTATTCCTACTTGGAAGTAGGAAGAGGTGAACATGGATTTTGTGATGGGTTTTTCTCGTACTCATCGTTAACTCGATTGATTCTGGGTCATTGTAGATAGGATGACCAAATCAGCTCATTTTCTACCAGTTCATACCTCTTATTCAGCCGAGGACTATGCCAAGCTCTATGTTAAGGAGTTGGTCAGATTAAATAGAGTTTCATTAACTATAATCTCAGATAGAGGTACCCAGTTTACCTCTTATTTAGAAAAGCCTTCCAAAAGGGTCTTGGTACCCAAATCCACCTCAGTACAACCTGTCACCCTCAGACAGATGGTCAAATAGAAAGGACCATTCAGACTTTAGAGGATATGCTGCAAGCATGTACGATAGACTTTAAAGGTAGTTGGGATGAACACTTAACTTTGATTGAGTTCACATATAACAACAGTTATCATTCTAGCATTCAGATGGCTCTGTTCGAGATGCTCTATGGGAGGAGATGCAGATCTACTATTGGTTGGTTTGAAATGGGTGGGGCCACAATAGTAGGTCCTGACTTGGTGTTTGACACCTTAGAAAAGGTTCAGTTGATTAGGAAAAGGCTTAAGACAGCTCAGAGCCGGCAGAAATCATATGCAGATATGCACAGAAAGGATCTCGAGTTCGAGATTGGTGATTATATCTATTTGAAAATCTCTCCTATGAAAGGAGTGAAGAGGTTTGGTAAGAAGGGGAAGCTTAGTCCTCGATATGTCGGTCCTTACCGAATTCTCATCCATTTCAGAAAGGTAGCTTATAAGCTTGAGTTACCTTCAGACTTAGCTTCAGTACATCCAGTGTTTCATGTCTCCTTGCTTAAGAAGTGTATAGGTGACCCTATAACTATAGTACCTATAGAGGGCCTAGATATTTAGAACAGTCTCTCTTATGAAAAGGTCCCAGTCGAAATCCTTAATTATCATAAGATTCATAGACTGAGGAATAAAGAAGTCTCTCTAGTTAAAGTTCTTTGGCAGAATTAGTCTGTTAAGGGAGCTACTTGGGAAACAGAAGAAGATATGCGAACCAAGTCTCCTCATCTCTTCTTCGCAAACTCAGACTCAGCCCAAGGTAATGATTCTCTTCAAACTTACTTAGTTTTATGCTCAGATTTTCTTTATAAACTTGGTATCAATTACTATTGCATATCCAGTCATACATTCATGAGTTCGTTCAGTCAGATATTCATGCATCAGATATGCATGTTCAGTATAAGAGACTCCTTTTATCAGTAATCCTAGCTATGTACTCATGCATCAGATTTGCATGTTCCTTATGAAATTTCAGCATATCAATAGTGTCAGTCAGGAAATCATGTTACAGTTGTGCACGTCCTGTATCTAAATTCAGTCTATCAGGATTCTTAGCTCAGTCAGCCTCATTCAAAAATGAATATTCCCAAGGGGAGATATTGTAAGACCTTGCAAAATCCTAAGCATGATTCAGTCTTGTAAAAGCTAGTAAGGGTCCCAGACTTAGGAAAAAAACTCAGCTAAGTGTTCATACTTAGAGTTATTTTAGCCTTCATAAGTTGGTGATCCTTTTTCATGACCCTTATGACCTTTAAATATCATTTTTAGGTTAATTCAGGAATAGGAATATTAGTATGCGTTCTCGAACTAGTTTAAGATTTTTTGGACTTCGTTTGAGGTACGTTTAAAAGCTCAGACCAGTGGATCGATGCGATCTCGATGCGCCGTGTTGCCTATCTTATCGGTGAATATTTTCCTCCAGCTCCCATTATAAATTCTAGTGAACCGACGTAGACTTAATGCAGTGTGTCGGTCAACACATCGCTAGTCCAATTTTCAATAACTAAAACCCGTATCTAGAGGGGTAAATAGGTCTTTTTCCATCTTATATCAGCTCCCAAAATATGTAATTCAGCCATCTAAAAGGAAAAATTTACTAATTCTCTCTAGAATTTTCAAGAACAAACCCTAGTTCATCACATTCAAGAATCCAAGTTCCAAGGAAATCCATCAATCTTTCAGAATTCAAGCTTTAAGGAATGTCAAGTGTTCCTCCAAGGGTCCCTTCCACCCTTGGAGTCCAAGAAACTATTGTTAAAACTCCAAGTGTATTGAATTCATGAATTTTATGTTGGGTTTGATTATATTTATTATTATAATGTTGATTGGATTTCTATTCTATGATTAAGTGCAAGATCTATGTTAAAATAATTATTATAAACGTAGTACCATCTGAATTCATGTTAAAGCCTGGAAATTGTGATGCTCATGTGTTGATTAGTACTATGTGCATATACAATGCGTTCTAAGTGTTTGATGAGTTGTTCATGTGAATTAAATAGTGAGATTATATCATGTTAGCATGTATACTAGTTCATGTCATTCAAGTGTTTGATAAAATGCCTCTATAGATGCAATATGAATAATTGTTTATTTCTATGCTATGCAAGGTCATGTGATGCCTTACTTTTCATGCCATCGAGTCTTAGGGATATTTAATACCCAAAAATTTAGCTGTTTACCTAGAGCCAGTGTCAGTTATAGAATAATCTCAACCATGTCACGATCAGTAGTACTCTAAATCAGTTACAGAACACAAGAAAAACTCAATAAACTTAGTATCAGTCCAGTCCCGTTCATTATTCAGTTTAGACCTCAGTAAATTTAGTCAGTTAATAAAATTTAGTCGTATTCTGTCAGTCAATGGAACTCAGTGAACTCAGTTCAGTTCAGTTAGATAGTATAATCTATAAAAATTCATTCCAGCCTAGTACAGTAGCAATCAGTTCAGTGTCTATTCAGTTGGGAGTAGTATTCAATACCGAGCGAACCCAGGGATGAAGGCCTTCCTGCCAGCAGAGGGTTTGACCCTTAATAGTAGTCCCTGCATTGCAGAACTACATAGCCAGCATAGGTTGAGATATCTTCCTGCTAGACTAGGGTTGATACATCTCATGCGAGTTTTCCTGCCAGTGAGGGTTAATAGAAGAGCTTCCTATCAGATAGGGTTAACTTATAGTTATCTTTACCCGTGGCACGGTACTGACACCCTTCCAACTGGGGTTACAGGTTGGAACCCAATCTATGCAAAAAAAGGGCATGTCAGTTACATAATTCTCCCATAGTTTTATTTTTAATTCCAATCTCAGTATAGGACTCAGTTCTATTCTACAAAATCAGGACTGTTAGATACAGTCACTCAGTTCAGTACGAAACTCAACACAGTTCCACAAAATTAGGACTGTCAGATACAATCATTTAACTATCAGTTATACAATATTAGCAGACTCAGTTATTAGTAAATCTATAATTCAGAACTCATTATCCAGTGTTATCATGTCCTCAGTTATAACTTACGTATTCATGCATGTACTCTTATTTAGTTATACTCATTTTATTCAGTCAGTATTGTTCATGCATATGAACCCATGCATCTCAACCTACCTCACTTAGCATACCAGTATATTCAAAGTACTGATGCATACCTTTCTTTTGTGCTTTAATGTCTTATATCATAGGTTGATACTTACTGACGCATGGGCTCTCGATCATACTTAGTAGCCTAATCCATCAATAACAGACTTAGTGGTGAGTCCACATAGTTCGAGGAAAGATTTAATATTCCAGTATTTCAGTACTTAGTTTATTTAAGTAGTCGGAGTTACTTGGTGACTTGTCCGATCAACTCCTTATTCAGACAATAGAGGCTTTTCAGACTAGGGTATTTATAGACATATGTTCAATTTTGGTATTGATGTACTATACTTAGAATTTATTTACAGTTTTGAACCTTATGGCAAGTTTCCATATAATTACAGTACTATTATTCAGTTATTACAGCAGGTACTAGTCATGGGTTAGCTTGTGGTCCCTCAAGATTATGAGCACCGTGTAGCGTCTAGGGTACAGACTCGGGGCGTTACATGAGTTTAATTTGCTGTACACTTTTGGTGGTCATTTTAGAAGTGCTTAGGAATTTAAGTGAGTCTAAGTACAACTTTTCACTCAAACTAATATCTAGCAGAACGTACAATGAAACACTTGAGGATATGCTGAGCTTGTATATTGGACTTCAAAGGTAGTTAGGATAATCAGTTGCAGCTTATTGAGTTTGCATATAATAATAGCTATCGATCGAGTATCAAAATAACACCTTATGAAGCTTTATATGGAGAAATTTTAGATCACTAATTGGGTTGTTAGAGTGATAGAAACTGCCTTATTTCAGCCAGATCTTGTTCATCAAGCTAGGGAAAAGTTAAGGTAATACAACAGTGGCTAGAAATAGCTCAAAGTCGACATAAATCATATACAAATATTAGAAGAAGAGGGATAGAGTTTTTTATATGAGATTGGGAATTATTGAAGGTATTATCAATGAAAGGGGTAATAAGATTTGGTAAAAAAGGAAAACTAAGTCCATGCTATATAGGGCCCCATAAGATTATTCAAAGATTTGGCCAAGTTTCATATGAGTTAGAGTTACCCAAAGAGCTTCAATAGTTCATCCGACATTTCATTTCTCAATGCTCTAAAAGTGCTTAGTAGATACATATCGTATTACTCATACTGTGAATGTGCAAGTTATGGAAGATCTCACTTATGATAAGTTCCCATTTCTATTCTAGATCAACAAGTTAAGAAGTTCCAAAATAAAGAAGTAGCTTTCATAAAAGTATTATGGATAAACCAACAAGTAGAAGAAGTTACGTGGGAAGTAGAGAAAGCAATAAAATCTAACTATCCTCATTTATTTCAATATGAAGTAGGAGGTGAATGTGTGGAGTTAAAACATTAACAAGTATAAGTCCACGTGTCTGATGTGTCTAATAGAAGAACTTAATGTAGTTTGAATTTGTTTTGGCTAGTTAAATATGCTAATGTTTGAGGATGAATGTTTCTAAGGGGGGGAGGATGTACCACCCCATATTCTACGTTTACTAGTTCTATTTATATGGAACTTCAGGTAGTATTATTGTATAGGTAGGGAACCAAGTTTTTTTAAGTGATTAACAATAGTTAAAAATGGATTTAAAGGATATTATAACAAGCCCTGACATTTCAACATGCACTTGATCAAGTTAACCCAACAAAAGTATTTAACTGCAAGATAGTAAGATGGTATTCCACCTTAAGGTAAAGATTGTCCAAGTGTATATAAAGTTAAGTTAGAGGGATCATGTCACAACCCAATTTCTCAGGTTATGATGGGACCTACTAGAACCCACCTGTAAGTAAGCCAACCCGTAGTTCAAAACTGTCCATAACAAACTATCAAAATAAATGAATGAAGATTACAAAATAAATATGATAGCACAGTCCCAAAACCTAGTGGAATCAATACAAGATCTTCTAATACAATATGAGTACAAGGTCCACTACTCAATAAGTATATAAATATAACCCATCTCTTAATACAATATAGAGATTAGTCTAATCCACAAGAGAGAGAATGGTAGTACTCTAAATATTAGGATCTTACTCCAAATCTCTAATTCATAGCTGATACGTATGACATCCACAATAATGATGAGGACTCTTACTATGACCTTCAAGTTGCAGAAGTGTATTATGAGTACCAAACATGTGACACTCAGTAGGCAACAATCGACTGAGATCCAAAGATAATGAAAAATATGAATAACATGTGAATAACATGAAAGCATGAATATAAACTATAGGCAACTATCTAAGATACTAAACACAATATGACTAAAGAGGAAACAAGGATAAACTATCCTATTCTAGCCATATTTTGGAAGTAAAGCACTATATTATATATCACAAGCCAATATACAAATAAGAGTCGAAGAAAGAAATATAGTAGTGTACAAGTTTACAGATTACATATACAAATGAATAAATAAGGAAAGAGAGGTATATATGGTAATATCATTGATAAATATATGAATATACAAGTATACAAGACTAGTACAACGGTACAACCTACAATATTCAATCTAAAACAACCTACAATATTCAATCTAACATCTTAGGGCCTCCTAATCAAGTTGGAAACGAGTTTTGGCATACTCAGGGTCCCTAATAGTTAAGTCTAACCATGAGATATTTATCCATAATATAATAATTGTAAAAGAAAGAAATCATAATCATACCTCCAACCTCAGCATCAATCCATAAACATTCTACCACAAATGAACTATGATAGCAATAATAAAGTAATTGGTTAGTCCGGACAAACAATACTTAATAAGGCTCGATAAACTAGAAGGTTCAATCAACATACAACACACGACGAGCAACACTTATAGCCTATATCTATGCGACCCCCGACTAGGCTGATAGATAAAGAAACCAAACAACATACTGGTGATGGGAAATGCAAATAAATAAATAAATGAAAATTATATCCATAATACCATAACCGATCTAAATTCCATAATGTACCTGGTGTATACACCTCTTCCATCTCAACAACTCAAAAAGGTAGGAACTATCGTGACCTCTCTTCTCTGGAACAACAGCTCACCATCGAAGGGGACACTAGGGGGTCCAGGAGTACCCTTATACACTGACCTGGTATCGATCTAGGATTTTAAAATTATCATCATTGTTAGTCTACTCTATCTACTATTGAATGTATATATATATATATATATATATATAAAATAAATTTACAGACTCGATTTGTGGCTAAAAGAGCATATGTCTGTAAATCTGTTGTTCAAGGTCAACTCTGAGACTAAATCATCATCCTATAGTCAAAAAAATTGGTCAGAATCTCTCAAGACCAAAGTAAAATATAGTGGTAAAATTATGGATCAGAATCTAACTCGGTCAAATCTCTAAGACATCATTTTTAGTTATAAAAGATCATAAATCATCCATTAAGGTTGTACGATTCCCTTTTTATAAAAGAATAATTTTTAAAAGTGAAAAGAAGGAATAAATTTCTTTTTAGGAAATGGTAGTAAAACTATGCTTTTAATTAGAATCATACCACTGAGTGAGCATAAATGTACCATAATCTTACGCATGTCATCAACAGTATCCAAACAATATAATCATAAGAATTTACTCATCTATGGACTAAAACCACATTCTTTTTAAAGATCAAATACTCAGCCAGAGTCCAACTGGTATCGTAACCACAATGTAATACCCCGGGAAATTTTTCGTTGAAATTTTGTGCGTAAACGTGTTGAGTTCTATCTTTTAGAATGAATTATAAATTTTTTGTGTGGAATGTCTTAGATTATGACTCACCATTACGTAGATTATCAAACAAAATTTCCAACAATATGTGGATCATCTAAAACGGACACCCGAGCGACGAGTTATGAACATTCCGATCAAACTGTGAATAGTAGTGAACAGCAAAATGTGCAGGAAAAAGTATTGAGGCCTGGCGTATTTTTGCTCCAACTTTAAATCATCATAAGTCCTTTTACATAATGATCTGGGTGATCTAGTATATATCAACAGAAAGCTCTGCGAGTCCACTTTCCAATAAAATTGGTTTCATCCAATTTGTCTATCGGAGAAAAAAGTTATGGTCGATCTAATTTAGCCTACCAAAAGTGAATTTTTGGGTCAATTTCAAACGATCATAACTCCTCATACACAATGATCTGGGTGAGATACTATATGTCAATGGAAAGATATGAGAGTCCTCTTTCTAATAAAATTAGTTTCATCCGATTTGGATATCGGAGTAAAACATTACGGTTGATCTACTTCAGACTATCAAAACAGTCCACCAAAGGACAGATTCGAGAATTATTTTGATTTTTAGGGGCATTTTGGTCATTCCCCCTCACCCAAAATCCATCCAAACCCTATATTAAAGCCTACTAGAAGCATTATATGTTATATTTCATCAAATTCCCTCAAAAATAAAACCCTAAGCTCCTACATCCAACTTTAACAACCTCCAAAGCTCACCATTAGTTCTGCAAATTTATTCAAGATTGCATGTTCCTAGTTGAAGAACTTCAAGAACCTCCAAAGTTCACCATTAATTCTGCAAATTTATTCAAGATTCTAAGTTCCTAGTTCAATTACTCTAAGAACCATCATTCAAAGGCATGATTAACATCTCAAAAATGAGTATCGATCTAAAGTTCAACATTCAAGGTATGTGGGATTTTTCAACAAGAACTCTCTTTCGTTCTTGTGCCCAAAAGTAATTTTTTTTACAAAGGCATGATTTTTATTTGATTTTTTTACAAATTTGAAGCATGAACCTATATCTTATGATGATTATTATGAAATCTTGATGTTTATGATTTTGAAAGATGAATTTACATGTCTGGAGATATAAAGCATGAATCTTGAACGATATTTATCATGATTTTGATATTTGGGTCGTGAATCCCTATTGGAATTGTGTTTTTTTTAGAAAATGTGTGTTATAAGCACGTTGATGTTGAATATTTGAGATATTTTGAATGATTTGACCTTTTGGTCTTAATGGAGTTATTTTGAACTCAAGTGTGAAAGAAATCCATAACGTGGTTGATTTTGATAGATGGGAAGCATGATGGATCCCGATGTATATTTATATATTACTGAAATTATTTTGTTGTGGATTGTCTTTGAAATGATCTGAGCTAAGTTTGGGAGAAATCTTTAGCACCGAGTGGGAGGTATAAAGTAACCTTACTTTTCTAGAACTACATGCCCCCATAGGAGTGAGCCTGAGGCTGATTTATATAGTGATATCTAGTTTGTGTGGATTTTATATCGATAGTCCTACTCTGATGGCAAGGATAAGACGGCTCTCCCCAATGTGGGTTATATGTTGGACTCCATGTAGCTCACATGGTTTATGTCGGTTATAGGATCTCCCAGTATGTGTGTGTTTCGTTGTGTCTATGGTGAATGGTGAAGTGATTTGAAAGTGGAATTGTGAAAGTTATTCTTTCAAAAGATTTAAATGATATTTACATTATGAGAATTGATATTCTTGATGAACTGAAAGTGATTGACAAATTATATAATGACTCACATGTGTTATTGTACTTATTTCATCCTCTTATGATTATGATGATTTTTTTTGGGCTATGTGAGTCTTTCATACATCCTGCATATTTCTTATAAATATTTATGATGATGATGTTTATACAACTGCATACACCCCCATATACTTGGTTCCTTTCCATGGTACTAACCCACATCTTCGAATGTGGGCTGTATTTTATCAGAATGTAGGTTCAGGTGCTCAGTTCTAGGTTCGATAGTGATTATTCATGCATGCTGTGCTATATCCTCTATCGTGGTGAGTCCTCATGTTTTGAGGATGTCAGTCTGATCTTGGTTTCACAGAATTATTTACATTTGATAACTGAGTATGAGTCAGTTTGGGCATGTCTCAATGGATCGCTGGTTTTATTGATTTTCTTAGAGGCTTGTCAGACTAGTATAGATGTTGGGAGTTGACTAATAAGTCGTATTTTGTTATATTTCTAAAATTCTTTTATTCTTGGATGGTGATTACTCTATTGATATTTGAGAGTTATTTATAGAAAGCCCATTGATTTGTGTTGAACTGAATAAAAATGGCTCAAGGGTTAGCTTGGGGTTACTCGTAGCCTCAAGCACCGTGTGACGCTCTAGGACCCGTTTTCTAGGGCGTTACAAACTTGGTATTAGATCCTAAGGTTTTAAGGTTTCCTAGGGAGTCTGACAAGCCGCGTTAAGTAGAGTCTTGATAATCGGTGTGTAGCGCACCACATCAATGAGCAAGAGGCTACAAGACGTTTTAGGAAAAAGTGTGATTCTTTCTTTCTCTGTCTATCGTGCTTAAAGTGTCTCTCTTTGCTATTGATTCGTGCTCTTCTCTTTCAGAAATATGCCTCCACATCGAGCGAGAAGAAATAATGATGGTCTGAAAATTCTATGTTACCCAAGAGTCATTTTATCTCTTACCTCAAAGATAGAAAGCTTATTTCCAAGGGGTGTATTTACCATTTGGTTAGAGTCAAAGAAACTAAGTCTGAGACTCCATGAGTTTTCTGATACCTTTTCGGATGATCTCCTAGGGATACCTCCTAATAGAGAGATAGTTTGGGATTGATCTTCCTCCCGATACTCAGCCTATTTCTATTCCTCCTTACCATATGGCCCCTATAGAACTTGAGGAGTTGAAAGAGCAACTCAAAGATCTACTAAATAAGGATTTCATAAGGCCCAGTGTTTCTCCTTGGGGTGTTCCTATGTTATTTGTGAGAAAGAAAGATGGCTCTTTGCGTATGTGCATTGATTACTGCCAATTGAATAAAATCACCATAAAAAATAAGTACCCCCTTCCGAGAATAGATGATTTGTTTGACCAATTGCAAGGTGCAAGTTATTTCTCAAAGATAGACCTTCATTTCGGCTATCATCAACTCAAAGTTAGGGAGTGGGCATCCCAAAAACCACTTTTCGAACTCGTTATGGCCATTTTGAGTTTCTTGTTATGTCTTTCGGGTTAACTAATGCCCCAACAGCTTTTATAGACCTCATAAATCGAGTGTTCAAACCATATTTGGATATTTTTGTCATAGTGTTCATCGATGATATACTGGTGTACTTCCGTAGTGAGGATGAACATTCTGATCATCTCCGAACTATTTTGCAAACCTTTAGAGATCACAAGTTATTTGCCAAGTTCAGTAAGTGTGAGTTTTGGCTAAGGTCAGTTGCTTTTCTGGGTCATATCATTTCTTTCGAGGGTATTAGAGTTGATCCCCAAAAGACCAAAGCTATTAGAAATTGGCCTAGACCTATTTCTATGACTGATATCTGAAGTTTCTTGGGTTGAGCTGGCTATTATCACCGTTTTGTTGAGGGTTTCACCTCTAGTGAAGTTCTAGTGGTCCAAATCTTGTGAGAAGAGTTTTCAGGAGTTGAAGACTCGACTCACTTTAGCCCCTGTTTTGACTTTGCCTGATGGTGTTGATGGTTTTGTGGTGTACTGTGATGCTTCGAAAGTTGGGTTAGGTTGCGTATTGATGTAGAAGGGTAAGGTGACAGCTTATGCTTCTAGACAGTTGAAACCCTATAAGAAAAATTACCTTACCTATGACCTTGAGTTGGCTGCTGTTGTGTTTGCTTTGAAAATCTAGAGACACTATTTGTATGGTGTCCATGTTTATGTTTTCACTGATATAAGAGTCTGCAGTATGTGTTTACCTAAAGAGAATTGAATCTTAGGCAGAGACGATGGTTAGAATTATTAAAGAACTATGATATGAGTGTGCTGTACCATCCGAGCAAGGCCAATGTTTGGCGGATGCCTTAAGTAGAGTGTCCATGGGTAGTATTTTGCATGTGATAGAAGGTAAGAAAGAGTTGGCTCGTGATGTACATCGTTTCGCTAGATTGAGGGTTAGGTTGTTGAACTCTATGAAGGTAGTATGGGGTTCAGAGTAGTTCCGAATCCTCCTTAGTTTCGAAAGTGAAGGAAAAACAATACTTAGATGCTAGTTTGGTCAGACT
This sequence comes from Capsicum annuum, assembly GCF_002878395.1. Classification (NCBI taxonomy): domain Eukaryota; kingdom Viridiplantae; phylum Streptophyta; class Magnoliopsida; order Solanales; family Solanaceae; genus Capsicum; species Capsicum annuum. The sequence continues at coordinate 128,542,449 of NC_061120.1, forward strand.
GAAGGAGTCAGTCAAGGACCAAAAAGTAGAGGTTTTCTCCCAAGGGGGAGATTGTGTGTCTCGAATGTTGATGATCTAAGACAGAGAATTATGTCTGAAGTGCATGGGGCATGATATTTTATTCATCCTGGTGCCACCAAGATGTACCGAGACTTGCAGGAAATCTATTGGTGGAGTGGCATGAAGAAAGATATAGCAGCATTTGTAGCTAAGTGTGTAACATGCCAACAGGTTAAGGTTGAACACCAAAGACCTGGTGGTATGATGCAAGAGTTTAGTATTCCCACCTGGAAGTGGGAAGAGATAAATATGGACTTCGTGATTGGTTTACCTCCTTCCCGACGCCATCATGATTCCATTTGGGTTGTGGCTGATAGGTTGACTAAGTCTGCTCATTTATTGCCTGTTCATACTTCATATATTGCTGAGGATTACGCTAGATTGTATATCCTAGAGCTAGTCAGACTGCATGGAGTTCCCTTGTCTATCATTTCGGATAGGGGTACTCAGTTCACTTCGCAATTTTAGAAAGCTTTTCAGAAGGGTCTTGGTATCTAAGTGCTTTTGAGTTCTTCTTTTCATCCGTAGACCGATGGTCAGGCTGAGCGGACTATCCAGACCTTAGAGGATATATTGAGAGCTTATGCACTTGACTTTAAGAGAAGTTGGGATGATCACTTACTGTTGATAGAGTTTGCTGACAATAACAGTTTCCACTCTAGTATTGGCATGGCTCCGTTTGAAGCGTTATATGAGAGGAAGTGTAGATCACCCATAGGTTGGTTTGAGGTGGGTAAAGCGGCTGTGAGTGGTCCTGATTCGGTATTTGAGGCTATGAAAAAAGTTAAGTTGATTAGGGAAAGGTTGAAAACTGCACAGAGTCGTCAGAAGTCATATGCGGATGTTAGAAGGAGAGACCTTGAGTTTGAAGTTGGTGACCTAGTGTATCTGAAAATTTCACCCATGAGGGGGGTAAAGAGATTCGGAAAGAAGGAGAAACTTAGTCCCCGTTATGTTGGTCCTTACAAAAGTCTTAGCCGTGTTGGTAAGGTAGCTTATAAGGTCGAGTTGCCTTTCGAGTTGTCCTCTGTTCATCCAATATTCCATGTCTCCATGCTTAGAAAGCATATTAGCGATGTTGTGGTAGTGGATTTCTCTGTGAGTGCTGACATTCAAGAAAATCTTTTTTTTGATGAGATTCCTATTGAGATTCTTGATTTCAGTGTCCGAAGACTAAGGAACAAAGAAGTTTCCTTGGTCAAGGTGTTGTGTCGAAACCAATCTGTTGAGGGTACAACTTGGGAAGCAGAGGCGGATATGCGATCCAAGTACCTGCACCTATTTTCCGCGAACTCCGATCAACCCAAAGGTACCGTTCTTTCCTAAATCATGCACTTTTGATAAAAGTTGCAGCAGTTCAGCTGTCATTTATTATGTGTTCAGCTGTAGTTTCTTGAATTTATGCATTCTATGTTGCATTCGGAGTAAGAAACACTGTGGTGATGAGTTTAATGAATAGTTTCATCTGTATGCTCTATTCCCTATCTAATCATGGCATGTCTAGCATCATTTGAGGATGAATGTTTCCAAGGGAGGATGATGTAATACCACGGGAAATTTTTCGTAGAAATTATGTGCGTAAACGTGTTGGGTTCTATATTCTAGAATGAATTATAAATTTTTCATGTGGAATGTCTTATATTATGACCCACCATTACGTAGAGTATTGAATAAGATTTCCAACGATATATGTATCATCCAAAACGGACACCCGAGCCATGAGTTATGAACATTCCGATCGAACCGTGAATAGTAGTGAATAGTCGTGCAGGAAAAAGTACTGAGGCCTGGTGTATTTTTGCTTCAATTTTAAATAATCATAACTCCTTGTACTTAATGATCTAGGTGATCTACTATATATCAACAGAAAGCTATACGAGTCCTCTTTCCAATGAAATTGGTTTCATCCAATTTGTCTATCGGAGCAAAAGTTTATGGTCAATCTACTTCACCCTATCAAAAGAGAATTTTTGGGTCAATTTTAAACGATCATAACTCCTTGTACACAATGATCTAGGTGATATAATATATATCAACGGAAAGAATTAAGAGTCCTCTTTCTAATGAAATTGGTTTCATCTAATTTGGATATCGAAATAAAACATTATAGTTGATCTACTTCAGACTATCAAAATAGTTCACCAAAGGACAGATTCTAGAATTATTTGATTTTAGGGGCGTTTTGGTCATTCCCCCACACCCAAAATCCATCCGAACCCTATATTAAAGCCTATTAGAAGCAATATATATTATATTTCATCAAATTCCCTCAAAAATAAAACCCTAAGCTCCTACATCCAACTTCAAGAACCTCCAAAGTTCACCATTAATTCTGCAAATTTATTCAAGATTTTAAGTTCCTAGTTCAAGAACTTCAAGAACCTCCAAAGTTCACCATTAATTCTGTAAATTTATTCAAGATTCCAAGTTCCTAGTTCAAGAACTCCAAAAACCATCATTCAAAGGAACGATTAACATCTAAAAAATGAGTATCGATCTAAAGTTCATCATTCAAGGTTGTGGGGTTTTTCGATAAGAACTCTCTTTCGTTCTTGTGCCCAAAAGTAATTTTCTTTACAAAGGCATGATTTTTATTTAATTTTTTTACGAATTTGAAGCATGAACCCATATCTTATGATGATTATTATGAAATCTTGATGTTTATGATTTTGAAAGATGAATTTACATGTTTGGAGATATAAAGCATGAATCTTGAATGATATTTATCATGATTTTGATATTTGGGTCGTGCATCGCCATTGAAAAATATGTTTTTTTGAGAAAGTGTATGTTATAAGCACGTTGATGTTGAATATTTGAGATATTTTGAGTGATTTGCCCTTTTGGTCTTAATGGAATTGTTTTGAACTCGAGTGTGAAAGAAATCCACAACATGGTTGATTTTGATAGATTGGAAGCATGATGGCTCCCGATGTATATTTATATATTACTGAAATTGTTTTGTTGTGGATTGTCTTTGAAATGATCTGAGCTAAGTCCAGGAGAAATCTTTAGCATCGAGTGGGAGGTATAAAGCGACCTTACTTCCTTAGAACTATGTGACCTCGTAGGAGTGAGCCTGAGGCTGATTTATATAGTGATCTCTAGTTTGTGTAGATTTGATATCGATAGTCCTACTCTGATGGCAAGGATAGGATGGCTGTCCCCAATGTGGGTTGTACGTTGGACTCCATGTAGCTCACATAGTTTATGTCTGTTATAGGATCTCCCAGTATGTGTGTGTTTCGTTGTGTCTATGGTGAATGGTGAAGTGATTTGAAAGTGGAATTGTGAAAGTTATTCTTTCGAAAGATTTAAATGATATTTGCATTATCAGAATTGATATTCTTGATGAACTGAAAGTGCTTGACAAATTATATGATGACTCACATATGTTATTGTACTTATTTCATCCTCTCATGATTATGATGATTTTCTTCGGGCTATGTGAGTCTTTCATACATCCTGCATATTTTTTATAAATATTTATAATGATGATGTTTATACAACTGCATACACCCCCATATACTCGGTTCCTTTCCATGGTACTGAATGTGGGTTGTATTTTCTCGGAATGTAGGTTCAGTTTCTCAGTTCCAGGTTCGACAGTGATTCTTCGGGCACGCTGTTCTACCTCCTCTGTCGTGGTGAGTCCTCATGTTTCGAGGATGTGATGTATAATGTTTGTTTCACGGAATTGTTTACATTTGATAACTGAGTATGAGTCAGTTGGGGCATGTGTCAATGGCTCGCTGGTTTTATTGATTTTCTTAGAGGCTTGTCAGACTAGTATAGATGTTGGGAGTTGACTAATAAGTCGTATTTCGTTATCTTTCTGAAATTCTTTTATTCTTCGATGATGATTACACTGTTGATATTTGAGGGTTATTTATGGAAACCCCATTAATTTGTGTTGAACTGAATGAAAATGGCTCAAAGGGTTAGCTTGGGGTTACTCGTAGCCTCAAGCACCGTGTGATGCTTTGGGACCCATTTTTCGGGGCATTACACACAACCTCGGACCCAAAAGTATAACTAGAATAATATCAATACAATGATTTGGGAAACTATGATGATCCATCGAGTCATGTAATAAAACTTATACTAAAGGATCCTTAGCATCAACTACTGTTAACATGCTTATAATCTAGGGTACTAGGATCCTATAGGCATAATAAGTATTTCATCTTAAGGGTTGATTAGCCTTTTTATCCCTAAACTCCTAAATTAGGCTTAGTTATGGTATTCTACCCATAACATCCTTACCTAAAATACATTAAATATCATATGCTATCTCATAAAGAAAAGTAGACCTAATCCTACATTGATGCCAAATTGTAAGTCCTTGAGTCACCTATAAATCATCTGTCTTTGCTCCATGATCCCAAATTTTGCCACGCTATCAAAATAGTAATCTATGCATCATTAGGAGTAAAATGAGACCCATATTGCTGTATAATGGGGTTGAATCAGATTTTAGGTCAAGAACGGGCCCCCGACACAAATATAATCTAAAATTGAATACATCACGAGGCCCCTCGAAAGACAAGAAATGTGTGCTCAAAAGTTGAGTACAAATGGTGTATAACTTGGGGCCCAAGTCATCCCCTAAAATCTAGGGGTTTATAGACCTAGTTTCTAAGAATTTTCCTTGTAATGGGATGGAAATTGACGAGAAAAATAATTAGAAATGACCAAGGAGTGTTAGGCTAACTTACCTTATCTTCAATGGAAGATTCCTCACTCTTCCTTTTCTTTAAGATCTCAAATTGGTTGAGAAATAGTGATAAAATAGATGGAAAAATTGGGTAAGGAAGTGGATATAAAAATACCAAGGTGCCGCTTAAGCGGTCACCCAGTCGCTTAAGCAACAACCACTAAAACATCTCCTCGACTACTAAAGTAGTCTGGCATGGGGTGCGGGTACCGCTAAAATGATGCCTAGGCTGCTATAGCAATGTTCTCTAAAGTAGAGATTGATTGCTTAAGCGGCCCTTGGCCACAAGTCCAAGGATGCTAATGCAACCCAATGTCACTAATGCAACGATCGCTTAAGCGGTTGCACTAGAAATATAATGCATCAGATTTTTTAAGTCCAAAATAGACTCTAATTATGTTCTCATTATTCATTCAAAACCCTATGCTTGTAAAAAAACTATACTACCATATCGAATTTGACATTTTGGAATCAATGAAACCATCAAAATATTTATCCAAGATTATTTTGAATAAATTTGGGGCCAACACCTATGGTTCTATTTTTCCTATAATCCTTCCAATAACCCAAAATGAGCCTGGATGCCTCAGGACCAGAACTAAAGGTTCCCCAAGCCTAAAATCAATATTCCAGATTGATGGCACTATCAAAATTCTCATTTGAGGTTGTTAACTTGGATTTTTAGTTTGAGACCAATTCCTTAACAACAAAAGCTTCAAAATAAGAAAATGAGCCTAAAGCCCAAATAAATTGTCTGATAACCAAATTGATAATTCTAATAAGTCACAAATGACCCACAGTCACTATGTAAAAGCTTAAAATATCGAAACTATACATAGATCAAGGAAATAGCCTAGAGGGTTATTACAATATCCATAACTAAGAGGACTTTTATTTGCAAAAGTCAATGTATAGGATGAGCATAAAAGATCAAAGAGACTAGGTACTGGGCTCATATGCTCTAAGAACGAATCCCTATATAATCTCTACGGGGAGACAACACTTCCAAGGAATTTTTTCATAGGTAAACCTTTTTCAACCATCTTTTTTATTTCACTTCTTGAGCTACCAAAACTTAACTTCAACAATAAACTAACCTCCCACTGAACTGAAAACTACTAATGATGATAATTGATAATCCTTAATAGCAAGTATAAGATAGGCCAATAGGATGCTACTTGAACACACAAATGGTGATGACTATTTCTGCAACCTACTGTCAATACTACAATGGCTCCAAATAATCCTCAAATCTGATATCCAAGAGTGTAAAGTACGAAAAATCAAAACTAAATAATTCGCTCCAAGCTGTCCCACCAACTTTGAATGAAACTTAATCCAACTAGTGCCCTTCTTTCGCTGAGTAGATAATCCAAACTTTTGGCCAAAACTAAAAATCAAGGTCAAGAGCAAAAAAAGCCATCATCAAGTGCCAATGGGCTACCATCCAAACACATATTAATCATAATCCATTTGAATTATAGAAGACGGAATACGTAGATAAAGGGTAGGCTTAGAAAGACTATAGGTGAAACCCCAACTCAGAAAAATCTAAAAATGGAGGCTACACGCAAGCTCTAAAACTCCCGACTGAAATCTAAACTCAAAGAACAAATCACTTGATCTCACTATCCAAAACAATCCTGTAGATAGGTAATCATCCACACTATAATATCTAACACAACTTTCTATTAGCCCATCATAAGAGTCAAAGTCTGAGACTTGAGCTAATATGTCAAAACCAAGGGCAAATACCTAACTCGCCCTTATTATCAAAATTCAAGAATATTCCTACTGGATCCTGTCTGAGCCAAAATTGAGACGTAGCTGAGAATCAAATTCATAATGAAAAATAAATTATAGGACAAACACACCATAATCAACTCCATATCTACATAAGGACATGGATAGTCAAAGAATCCCTAAGAACTCACCTAGGCTAAAAGTGATAAAATCCACAAGCCCCCGAGACCATTCACTAGGAGTCAAGCTAGAAAACTCTAAGTAGTTAAGCTATGTATATGGAGAATGAAGTGTTGGAGATTAAATTGATGCCATCTAAAGGATACTACACGTTGAAGGCTGAAAGAGGAGACCAAAGTGAAGAGATTGCTCACTACCTTGGCGCAATAATTAGGGGGACTATCAGTCACTCCCTTGACTATCGATCATGTGAGTTGTCAACACCAAGAAGAACACTCATTAATTGGGCCTCATTCTATCTTTGTCGAGGTCACTTTTGTGCCTTTGTATAGATTATAAGAAGTAAGTTCTAGGGTTTACTTTCATTAGTTTATTGTTGATATTGAATGATCTTAGCACTTGCAAGTGTGATTATTGAACTTGTGTTGAATGCTAGTTTAGAAATGAGGTTTTTAAGGGTATGGATTCCCTCTTGGTTCATGTAGAGATTCGGTGCTTGTTGATCGAGGATTAAGTTTTTTTCAATTTGAAACATTCAATAGTTCTTACTTTCTTCTATCTTCTTGTGCCAATCTATCTATCCCTTATCTTTATTTCACTATTATTTAGTTTTTGTAGTTAGATTCTTATTTTTGTAGCTTTCCTCTTATCATTTGTTATCCGAGCCAAACTTAGAATTATTATCATGATTCTAGTCATGGGTTTGTTATCTTGAAAATCATAAAAAATAATACTATTCATGTTTTTGGTTATTTTCAAATTTTGAGTTTTTAATTTTTGAGTATTCTTGTGTTTGTAGTGATAGAATAGTGTTCCCTAGTGCTATTTGAGTTGTTATCTAAAATTTGAGATTATTCCTTCAAGAACTAAGTAACCTACCATTGTTGAAGCTTAAGTTTGAAGAAAATTTCAAGTGGGTTCTAAAATCTGAACATATTGGGTGAGTTTTGAACTATAAAATCTATTGGGGTTTGTTCGAGAGCTTGAAAAGAGCTTAGTTTTGAATTTCATTAAATTTTGCATTTCTTTGCTTAAGGGTTAAAATTGTAATGTTATTCAAGTTCTTCAGGACTTCTTGAGGAAGAACTTACAATAAGAAGATTTTGATCCAAAAAGATTGAAGCAAAAGAAAGTGTACTTGTTTATTCTAAAGAATATTCCTAGATAAGGACAGGGGCCTACAAGAATACTTACCTGAAGCTAACTGAGGAACCAGCGATAGTTAGTCACAATGCTGACAGTATTTCACCATAACCATCGTACCAAGGCAACTTGAGAGCATTCTGGTTAAGCCTGACGTCCCTAACAACGGCCAGTCACCTCAGTGATGGTCAATCACCCAATTAATCACCTCAAAAACTTTATGTAAGCTCATTTAAGATTCCTAGTTTCATTTCTTTGATTATTAAACATCTTTTACTTTATTCTAATACTAATTAACAATAAGTAATCCACCTACTTAGTTGTGAATTAGTTCTTGAATTTGTTTCTTTCTTCATCCCAAGTCTTTAAGTTTTTTTTTTCTAGATACTATTTCATCATAACTTCGTGACTCAAGTCCGTACGAGATTTATTTGAGTCCTTCAAACAAGAATCCATTTCATACAAGAGTTGACATTAACACCTCAACTATCATTGGAGTATATCTATCATTAAACACTTGTATATCCAAGTGTGAGGCATACAAAGGTGTGCAAGATTGTGAGATTATTTTCCTAACAGTAACTTGTTTGTTGTTTTTGTAAGTTTCTTTTTTTTCATAGGGTAGAATGGATCCAAAAGGTGAATAATCACAAACCATGGATAACAACACCTCCAATTCTATCTTAAGTGGCAATTGGATCTATCAACCAAAAACTAGAATCCTTGGATATTTAGGTAGGATACCTCAAAGAAAGTGTGTCTAATAGATGGAAGGATAATTATCATAAAAGGTCAACTAAAATCCACCCTATACACTCCACAAAACTATCATACCTCATCTAGATTACATGATTAGAACACATCTGCTACCATTTTCGCCCTTCCCAAACCCTCCACAAATGATCAATCCACCAAGGTAAATACAAGACCCTACTACCCAAACCACCATATATCCACAAAACCAAAAATCCCATCCGACTGCTCCACATCTAATTCAACCAAAACAACAAGAAGAACCTCAGAACTAAATACCCCAACCTCAATCAAACAAAATTACCCCATTCCAAGAACCCCTTAACCAAAACCAACCTATCCAAGTAGAAGAAGAACGAGAGAGAAACATTAAGCGGAGGAGTTTAGAGTATTTGATAAAGCTGATAGTAGGCGGAGAAAATAACGAATAGACCATTGGATTAATAAGGTCATAGATATCGAGAAGGAAAATTTGGTTCGATATCTTATGGGAGAGGAAACTTGGTAAATCATCCCTAAGGTAATGACCATAGAACTATAATGGAAACCAACATGGCAGTAAATATTGGGATATTAGGATTAATTTAATCAAGGTTAGTCTCCCAACCTTCAATGAAGAAATTGAACCCGAGGTTTACCTATCTTGGGAATTAGCTTGTAAAATGCTCTTTAAGTCGATGATCTCACCGATGAGAAGAAGAGTTGTTATGTCATAGCCCATTTTGAAGGGCTTGCTAATACATGGTGGGAAAATGCTAAGGGATTTGGGTATGTATTGAATGAGGGACAACCACCCTCATGGGATGAATTAAAGGTCCTAATGAGAGAGAAGTTTGTGACAAAAAGGTATAGACATGAGTTGATTTCCAATCTTTACAATTTGAGGCAAATTATCATAAATTCCAACAATTGATCTTGAAGCTTGAGTATCATGAGAATATACAACATCCCGTCATAGACTTCAAGATTAGGTTGAACAAAGATATATCCTCATACACGACTTCTAATTATTTTGAGACCTTAGAAGATATCTTTCAAGCGGCTTTTTAAATTGAGAGAGATCTTAAAGAGAGGACCTCCATACAAGACAAAGGGTACTCATCCACTAATCCTTGGAGTAAGAACAAAGCAGTAGATAAGTCTTTATTAGGATGGAGAAAGAATAAGGATATCAACAAGTCCTATGACAAAAAGCCCGTAGAAAAGACAACTCTAAAGTATCCCTCAAGCAATAAAGGTAACAAATATTCAACTCCCAATACAAAAGGTTTTCACTATTTTAAATGACACGGATGGGGACATATAGCAAATGAGTGTTCAAATTGGATAATTGTGATTCTTAAAAAGGTAGATTGTATTACCTTAGAGAAGAGGTGGTACTAGAGGTAGTTGATAATGATGAGGAAACCTAGGATAGAAAACCTAATGAAGAAGAATAAAAAGTAGAATTATGCAATAAAGATGCTTCACCTCAAGATGGAGAGTTAGAAGTTCCTAATTTTATGGTAAGATAGTGATGATTAGCAAAGCCTTAGATGACTTGAGTCAAATGGAAAATCTAATCCACACTAAATGTCTTATCAAGGAGAATGTGTGCTTGTTGATCATTGATAGTGGAAGTTGTACTAATGTAGCTAGTTCTACCATGGTTAATTTCTTAAAGCTACCCACTATCAGGCATGGTACACTATACAAGCTCTAATGATTTAATTAATGTGAAGAATTGAAAGTAACCAGACAAGTTATGATTTGATTCAAGATCAAGAATTATCAAGATAAGGTATTTTGTGATTTATTTTACCATGCATGAAGGGAGAACCAACAGGTATTACTTTGAATTAGATGGCTAAAAGTTTACACTACATTCTCTTTCACCCTTATAAGTGAGTAAAACTCATAAAGGAATGAGGGAATTGAAATAGAAATAAAAGAAGGTAAGAGAGGAGGAAATCAATGAATAGGAGAATAATAAGAAGGAAGAAAGAAGAACGTTGAAGGAAAAAAGTCCAATGGTGAACAAAGATCTCTTCAAAGAGTATGATGTGGAAATACCCATACACCTCTTACCCGATGCTTTTCATACTAACCACTCTACTTATCCTATTCCACATTTTATTTCTCTTGTTTTGAAGGACTTTAAAGATGTGTTCTCAAAGGAAATTTCAAAATGTTTAGCCCCACTTTGGGGGTATTGAAAATTGAATAGATTTTGAGCTGGCTCTTTATTGCCAAACAAATTGGTTTATCAAAGTAACCCAACAGACACCAAAGAGCTTCAAAGGCAAGTTGAGGAACTCCTCAACAAAGGATACATCAAATAAAGTATAAGGCCATGTGTGGTCCTAGTGCTGTTAGTGCCAAAGAAATATGAGATGTGGTGCATGTATTTTGATTGTAGGGCCATTAATAAAATAAAGCTAAAGTATCTCCACCCAATTTTCTATTTTGATGATATACTCGATGAGATAAATGGTTCTTGGGTGTTTTCTAAAAAGTAGATCTTATGAGTGGGTACAACCAAATTTGGATGCAATCAGGTGATAAGTGAAAGATCATTTTCCATACCAAGTTTGGTCTATATGAATTGATGGCCATGCCATTTAGCCTCACCAATGCTCCTTGTACCTTTATACAACTGATGAACCTGTGATGAAACCATTTATTGGAAAATTCATTGTGTTATACTTTGATAACTTTTAATTTAGATAAAATCCCTTAAAGAGCATGTTTTAAATTTGCAAGACATGTTTGAAGTGCTTAGAAAAGAGAAATTGTATGATAATCTTCTAAAATACTCTTTTGGTGTGAATAAAGTCATATTTTTATGATTTGTTATAAGCTTAAGATGAGTCCAGGTGGATGAATCTATGATAGACGCCATCACAAATTGACTAGCTCTAAAATCCATTAGTGAAGTACGAAGCTTCCATGGGTTGTCTAGTTTATATAGGTGTTTGTCAATGGATTTATTACCATCGTTGTCCCTTAACTGAGGTAATAAGAAAGTATAAACCTTTCAAATGGGTTGATGAGCAAGCCAATGCATTTAAAGTTTTGAAAATGATGCTTAGCTGTGCTCAATAGTTGCAATTACCCAACTTTGAAAAAATATTTCAGATTGAATTTAATGCTAGTAAGGTAGGCATATATGTCATCTTAATACAAGACCATACACCTATTGGCTATTTTAGAGAAAATATCAGAGGTGCAACTCTGAATTATTCCACTTATGACCTCAAGTTGTATGCCTTGGTTTGACAATTGGGTAATTGGTAACACTATTTATGGACCAAGGAGTTCGTGATTCGAACTATCCATGAATCATTGAATTACCTCTGGGCCCAAGATAAATTAAATGAATGGGTTTCCAAATGGATTGAGTTTCTAGAGACTTTCCCTTATGTAATTCAATACAAAAAGGGAAAAAATGTGGTAGCCGATGCTTTTATCTAGAAAATATTGTTAATCTCTATACTGTCTTCTAAATTAATGTGGTTTGACTATCTAAAGGCTATCTTGAGGAGCCCATATTTTCCAAAATATTCCAAGATTATGAGGAATGGGGTAAGGAAAGATGGATGAGGGACATGAATTTTATACCCTACTCTAAGTTTGATGGTTTCTTGTTTAAGGAAAAATGATTGTGAGTGCCTTCTAGCTCATAGAGAGAGTTTTTTGTGAGAGAGCCACACAATGGTGGTATGATGGGTCACTTTGGAATTGAAAAAATCCCTTGGAATCCTAGAGGAACAATTCTATTAGCCAAAGATACATCATAGTGTTATTAGGACTTGTGGCCAATGTATGGATTGTAGAAGTGTGAAGTCATGCCTTCTCCCTCAACGATTGTATACCGTACTACCCACTCCCCTATGTTGATGGTTTGACATTTTTATGGATTTTATTTTGGGATTTCCTCGAATAAGGAGTGGTCCATATAGCATCTTTGTTGTGGTTGATAGGTCTTAATAAATGGCCAATTTTATTCTACACCATAAGAGTAAGGATGCTTTCAATATGGCTTCTTTGTTTGTTGAGCATGTTGTCAAATTGTATGGAATTTGTTGGACCACTATTTATTATTATGACTCAAAGTTCCTTAGTCATTTTTGGAGGTCGTTGTGGATTAGGCTTTGCACTAAATTGCTTTTCTCAATATCTTTCCACCCACAAATCGATGGACAAATGGAAATGGTAATTAGGACATTGGGTTCTATGCTATTCTCCTTGGTTAAAGGTAAAATGGCCTCTTAGGAGGTTCATCTACCCTTAGTTGAATTTACTTATAATCATGTTATCTATTCGACTATTGGCATGACTCCCTTTGAATATATTTATGGTTTTAACCCCTTACCAATTTAGATCTCACTCCTTTGTCTAGTGATGTTATTAATAAGATTAGATAGAAACAAAAGAGTGGAAGCAATGAAGAAGATACATAAAAGGTGAGACTTTAACTAGACAAAAAGAATCGAGAAATAGTAAGGAAGGTTAACAAAGTGAGAAGATAGTTTGTACTTGAATCTGGTGATTGGGTATGGGTGCATCTCCAAAAGGACTAGTTTCCAATCCAAAGAAAATCTAAGTTTATGCCTTGAGGTGATGGACCCTTCTAAGTACTTGAAAGGATAAATAATACATACAACATCAATCTTCCATTGGAAGACCAAGTGTACAACACCTTCAACATGGGTGATCTTTCAACTCTTGATGTGCTTTAGGATGATGACCCTATGAATTTATGGTCAAATTTTTCTCAATATAAAGAGGAAGATGAATTTCACAAGCCATTAACACTATTCACTAGGAGCTAAGCTAGGGCACTCCAAGTAGTGCAAGCTATGTTTATGAAGAAAAAAGTGTTAGAGCTTGACTTGATACCATACAAAGGCAACTACGTATTAAAGGTTGAGAGGGGAAACCAAATTAAGGAGATTACTCACTGCCTGAGGGTGAGGGTTAGGGGGAAGGTCAGTCACTCCAACACTAAGAAGAACGCTCATCAATTCCTTATTATATCTTTGTTAAGGTCACTTTTGGGCCTTTGCATAAACTATAAATAGTAACTTCTAAGGTTTACTTTTATTAGCTTATTATTGATATTGAATGAACACTTGAGAGTGTGAATGATGACTTGTGTTGAATGCTTCTTTAGAAATAAGGGTTTTGAGGGCATTGAATCCCTCTTGGTCCACGTAGAGATTTGGTGCTTACTGATCAAGGATTACAGGTTTTGGAATTTGACACCTTTAATAGTTCTTACTTCTATTTTCTTGTGTCAATATGTCTATCTCTTATCTTTATTTCATTGTTCTTTAGTTTTCGTAGTTAGATTATTGTTTACATAGCTTTCCTAGTATCAGCAAGCCGTACTAGTAATAGCCAAAACTCTAGCAACTCGGAGAAATTTACCCTTAGCCAGACACTAGTCAATCCAATACTCCATCTCAATAACGACACCTAATTTGCCAACTTAAGAAGCGATCATAGGAAAGATCACCTATCTCCACCTTATTTAACTCCACTGGAACAAAAACCACATCACAGAAAGAATGGAGTATCCAACTTACACCAATACTATGATCAAAGCTACCACTGGGAGATAAACCCAACAAACCTGGAAGGCAAGTCCAGGAACTCTCGATATCAACACCAAGACCACTACCCGATGATGAACTAGTCAAATTAGAAAAATGCATCCCAAACTAGTCAACATAAAAAATGGGCTACAAAGAAGGATGCCAATGTTGAAATCCTAGAAAACTGGAAGGTAAGTCCTAGAAGCTCAATTCAAAATGGGCAATATAACCAAATTGCCAACTTTAGAACCACTAAAGAACCATGGAAGGCCAAAGTACCCTCACTTTCATAGTGCACTCAGCAACTAACCTAACATTGCCAACAAAAGAGGAAAATGATCAATCCCACCTTGCTATAACTTACAAATAATCCTATCGAGCTAGCTGTCTAGGCTAACGAATAAGAATCTATGAGTAAGAAAATTCTAGCTACATGATGCTAGTCTAGTCATCGACCAAGTAAGAATAAATCAATCTCAAAGCATGGCATTAATTACAAAAACAATAAAAGTATCATCATAAAGAGTAGGTGGTACCAAAAATAGGAATGAATAGAAAGTGCCACTCTAGGATCGTTAAAAGACCAAAATGCCAAGGGATACTTGAACCTAAATGCTACACCCCTAGGGAAATATCAATGTCAATCCACTCAATCCACTACTAGAAGAAATCATCTATAGGGGTAGTCAAATAATTAGGAAACTATCACACACAATAATCAATATAAACCTACCAAGGTATATAATCATTGATGGGTATAAAGACCCCATACACTCAAATAAAAAGTAAAGGCAAGAAATAAAAGGCGTACCCATCACGGGGGAGTCTGAAGTCATATTCCTGACGTGCTTGAGGGAGTATGAACCAGAGTGGGTCCAAAATCAAATTAAGTGTTAGAACCATCAACTGAGGCACTCGACGTACTGCTTCTAACTCAAGGTGACAAAATACCATGAGACTAATCTAGATAAGCTGAATGACTAATAATCTCGCATTAGGGACACTCTTTGGAAAAGTAACCTATCTCTCTATAGCTTCAGCAAACCCCTAATCTCTAGATAGCAAGAAGCATGAGATGAACCCAACTGAAAGAAAAATTGATATGCGAAACACTCCCTACTGAAATGATAATCCTCCCCATAATAAAAACATACCTTAGGAACTCTGGGCTAGCGGAGAATATATGTTAACTCTATCTGAACAACCAACTCACATCTAGGGTACTCTCTAGACATGTCCATATAACACCTCAGATATTTGGTCCTTAAAAAATTTCTTGACCTTTGAACACACTGCCCAAACTATAGCTCTCCCTATGAGTAATAGGGTGTATATATGGGTTGTATGACCCTAATCATAGCTTGGCAAGTATGTTTGGAAAAGTTTCTATTCTAGTCGCGATTAAGACTATATGAGTCATCAAGACTCACTACGAGTCATATCATGCTTATTCATAGCCTAACTAGTGTAGTGACGAAATAATACTACCTAAAGAGTCATAGGGTCCAAATACAAGTCGTAGTGTGTGAGTTATAGTCAGACCTATGATTGTTCCCCATGGATACTGTCTAGATAATGACTAGACATCATGAGCCATAGGGTGACATTATGAGTCGTAAGGTTGCCCATAACAACTGGTGTCCGATTTTCAATCTTTTAATTAAGAGCAATCCTATCAGTTCCCTATTTCCCTACTTAGACCCCATATCTATAAAGAACCCAAAAGGGGTTATTTATTATCTTTTATCAAATAAAACACACTTTTTACTCTCTCAAATTCCCCATTCAAAGACAAGGCTAGGGTTTCAAGAAGTTGGCATCTAGAGCTTTTAAGGGTTGATTTCACTCCATAAATCTTGATATCTCAGGCACATACTTCTCCTAAAATTTTATTTTATTAAAATCATGTGCTTTAAATAGTTTAATTTTATAGATTTGAATGTGGGTTTTGACATGGGTTTAGGATTTTGGAATGGTTAATCCTTAAATTATTTTCCTATGTTCATGCTTTTAATTGAATGTTCTTGAACTAAAAAGGTGCATGGGTGTGGAAATTAGAATAGGGGTTGAGGTATTCCCCTGAATTTATGTTTTGAACTTAGTTAAATAATTGTGTTCCGTCAACCCACTTGTGTAAATGGCTTTGAATTGTGGAATTGTCACTTGGTTTTTCTTACTGTCCTATACTATTGCATTGCATAATAGTTAAATAATGAACATAGATTTTGAAGGCCTTATTATCTATGTTTTGATTTAATAAACTAAAAAAAGTCAAGGAATTCCTCTAACTTGATTTAACAAATAAAGGAGGTCGAGGCATTTCCCACAAGTTAATGGAATTGTAATGGCATAATTATGAGCTTTTAAGTGAATAGTATGATGATACCTGAGGTGTGAGTTAATGTATAATTAATTCCTTGGTTAATGAAGGGGTTACGTGAAACTTGTTTAATTGGGTTTAATGAGGATTCTGTTGCTAAGTTGCAAAGGTATGGGTCTTGAATGACTTATATTGGAAACTCATGTTTGCCGATGTGAGAGTTTTTCTTGATGACCAGATGAATAGTTTACACTTTTTATATACATTAGTATCTTGGATTAACATTGGGTTGGGTCATTCCCTGGTCTTTCTTGACATCTCTGATTCATGCGGCTAACAAGCACTAGGGCCCTTTCAGTAGGGAGAGCTGAACCTATATAACTTATGGGTGCCTATTTATGATGGTTGAGAGAAATAGTCTAGGATAATGATTTACTATTATGATAAACCTTGTTCCCTATCTTGATATGTTATATATATATATATATATATATATATATATAATAATGTGTGCATGGTTTTAAATTGGGTATGATTTGAAATTATTTTATCCTCTCCCTGAGTGATAAACTAGTGCTTACCCCACTAAATATCCCCAGATACTATATCCTCATGTGATACAGGGTCTAAAGACACTTCAACTTTTCTTGCACAATGATAAGTGATCCTCCTTATTTCAAAAGGCTTGTTACTCTTAGGTTTAGTATGTCATAGACTATTTCCTTTTTATATTCATATTGTCTATCATTGGGGGCATGTCCCGACTTAGGTTGATGATTGGTATTGTTTAGAGGCTTTATGGATTACTATGGCTGGGTATAGGTTATTGACATTCTAAGATTCATTTTGGGTTATGCATGCTTCTAACTTTAAAAGTATGGAATTACAGCATATCAATTGAGGGATATATCACATAAGTGGTATGTGGAGTGGGATTAGTCTAGGGGTGATAATGTAGAGTATGCATTATGGGATGAGTTTTTTGGTACCTTCCTGGATCATTTCTTAGGAGTTACGGGAGTCTAAGGTTGAGGAGTTCATGAATTTAAAATAGGGTAGGATAACTATGAAAGAGTATGCCTAGAAATTTCACCAATTTTCCCATTATGATCCTGAGCTAGTGTCTAGCATGAGGTCTAAGATGAGGAATTTTTCTTTGGGCTTGTATCGAGACTTGGTACTAGAGTGCAAGGACTCCTTGATGAATAGTGACATGGATATCTCAAGGCTTGTGGTATATATACAGGAGGTTAAAGATGAAAAGAAGAAACAAGTTAAAATAGAGGAGAGGTAAGAGGTCCTGGTATTAAGAGTAGGGTGAAGGCCAACCAATAATTGTAGAGATGGAAGGCAATGGTCTAAGAAGAAGTGTGGAAATTATATTTCTTATTCTATGTCTAGTGCTCCATATCTTAATCCTTCTGGTGATCGTCACTTTTAGAGAAATAATGAGTTTAGGCAAAAGGTGCCCAATCTCAGGCTAGTGAGGCCCAGTCAACTCCATCATGTCCTCTTTGTAGAATTTATAGATAGTTGCACCATGGTTTTTATGATAAGGGAGAAATAAGTGTTTCAGATATGGCTAGCCTGTCCATATTTAGAGAAACTGTCCTTCAGGTGATATAGGTACTAGGATGATAAGGTCATGGTTGTTATTTCTTCAACTCCTGCACTAAAGGGGACTACTTTTAGATCTAGCAATGGTTGAAACTATCTTTATACTCTTTCCACCCATTAGGATTCTGAGGCATCTCCTAATATCGTTAATGGTATTCTAAAACTTTTCTCTCGTGATTTGTATTATCTGCTAGATCCTAGGTCTACTCTTTTTTATATGACACCTTATGTGGCTATTCATTTTGGTTTTGGTCTTGAGTGTACTCCTGATCTCTTTTTTGTGTCTACCCTAGTGGGTGACAATTCATTTTGCGGATGAATTAGCTCTATTTGTGCTATGCATCTTTTGATTGCAAGACTGAAGGTTTAGTTTCCAATTCCAAAATAAACCAATGATTGAGTGGGAAGAGAGTTCCCTAGTGCCTAAGGGAAGGTTTATTTCTTATTTAAGAGCACAAAAATTAATTTTCAAGGGGTTTCTATTTCAGCTAGTTCGGGTTAAGGATTCTAATTCTAATGTATATTCTTTACAATTTGTCCTTGTGGTCTATAAGTTTTTTGATGAATTTCTAAATAATCTTTATGGTGTTCCTCCAGATAGGGAAATTTACTTTGGGATTAATCTTTTACGAGACACTTATCCTATTTCTATCCTTTCTTATAGAAAGGCTCCAACTGAGTTGAAGGAACTGAAGGAGTAGTTGAAAGATCTCCTTGATAAGGATCTTATCCTCCCTAGTGTCTCTCCGTGGGGTGTTCTAGACTCTTTATGCGTAAGGAAGATGGGTCCCTTCGAATGTGTATAGATTACTGCCAGTTAGATAAGGTGATAGTGAAGAATAAGTATCCTCTTTCTAGGATTGGTGACCTATTTTACTAGCTTCAGGGTGCTAAGTACTTTTCTGAGATTGACTTTTTCTTGGGTTATCATCAGTTGAGAATTAGGGAGGTGGATATCCCTAAGACTACTTTTTGTATCTGATATGGTCATTCTGAGTTTTTGGTGATGTCTTTTAGGTTGACTAATGCCTCATCAACATTTATGGATCTTATGAATAGGGTATTTTGTCAGTTCTTAGATTTTTTCATCATTGTCTTTATTTATGATTTTTTGGTTTATTCAAAAAGTGAGGAGGATTATGAAAATCACGTCTATATAATGTTGTAGGCCCTAAAAGATCAGTGTTTGTATGCTAAGTTTTCTAAGTGCGAGTTCTAGTTGAATGTTGTTACATTTTTAGGTCATGTTAATTCTACTGAGAGGATCATGGTAGATCCACATAAAGTTGTGGTGGATAAGAAGTAGCCTATACCATGAGTTCAATTGATAGTTAGATATTCTTGGGTTTAGCCGGGTATTATAGGAGGTTTATGGAGAACTTCTCATCTATTGCTACTCCATTGACTAGATTGACTCAATAGAAGGTAAAGCTTCTGTGGTCCGATACTTGTGAGGGTAGCTTTAAGAAGTTGAAAGATAAGTTGACTTCATCTCCAATTTTGACTCTACCCAAGGGTACTGATGGTTTCCTTGTTTATTGTGATACATCCTATGTGGGACTAGGCTGTGTGTGATGTAGCATGGCAAGGTAGTTGCGTATGCTTCTAAATAATTAAAGGTTCATGAAAGAAATTATCCAATGCATGACTTAGAATTATTCGCTATGGTATTTGTTTTTAAAAAATGGCATCACTACTTGTATGGAGTTTATGTTAGCATATATACAGATCATAAGAGCCTGTAATATGTGTTCACTCAAAAAGAGTTAAATCTTAGGCAGAGGAGATGGCTAGAGTTGTTCAAGCACTATGATATTCATCTCATTATCACCTAGGTAAAACTAATATAGTTGATGATGCTCTGAGCAGGTTGTCCATGGGAAGCTTGTCTCATATAGATAAGGAGAAGTAAGAATTAATGAAAGATATTCATCGGTTGGCTAATCTTAGAGTTTGTCTTCTGGACTATGAGGATGGTGGTGTGATTGTTCAAGAGGTGGGGAAGTAATTTCTTGGTGCTGTACTAAAGAAGAAGAAGGTTTTTTACACTATTTTGATGCAGATCAAGGATAATGTGGGTCACTAGAAGGTGATGTATTTTGAGGTTGGTGGTGGTGGTAACTTGAGGTACCAAGGCAGACTGTGTGCTCTCAATGCTGATGGGTTACAAGACAGAATCTTGGCTGAAGCTTATGAATTAAGGTATACGGTTCATCCTGGTTCAAAAAAGATGTACCGTGATTTGAAAGAGATCTGTTGGTGGAATAATATGAAGAAGGATGTGGCCAATTTTATGGCAAAGTGTATGGTTTTTAAGCAAGTAAAGGTTGAGCACTTGAGGCCCAGTGGGATATCCCAAGAGATTCAGTTGCCGGTGTTGAAGTGGGAAGTGATCAACATGGATTTCATTAGGGGTCTTTCATCGTCTTGTAGTCAGTTTGACTCGATTTGGGTCATCATGGATAGGATGACTAAGTATACTCATTTTTTTCCATGAGGATTAATTACTTTACTGAGGATTATACAAAGTTGTTCATTTAAAAATCATCGAGTTGCATGGTGCACCAATTTTTATCATATCTAATCATGGTACGCAGTTCTCATCTCACTTTTGGCATTCTTTTTAGAGAGGTTTGGGGACTAAGATGAACCTTAGGCCACTTTTCACCCTCAGACAGATGGACAAGCGGAGAAGACTGCTCAGAATTTGGAAGATATGCTAAGGTCTTGTGTGCTTGACTTTGGTGGCAGTTGGGTTGATCATTTTCCTCTCTTAGAGTTTGCATATAATAATAGTTACCACTCCAACATTGGGATGGCTCCTTTTGAAACTCTTTATAGTAGGAGATGTAGGTCTCCAATTGAGTGGTTTGAGGTTGGTGAGAATAGGTTGTATGTCCCAACTTGGTTTACTAAGCTATGGAGAAGGTGAAAGTGATTCGAGATAGGCTTAAGACCGTCCAAAGTCGCCAAAATTCCTTTGTCTTTGTGAGGTGAAGGGACTTGAAGTTTGATATGGATGATTGTGTTTTCTTGAAGGTGTCTCCCATCAACGGAGTTATACAATTTGGGAAGAAGGGAAAGCTCAGTCCTCATTATGTTTATCCATATTGTATTTTAAGGAAAGTGAGCAATGTGCCTTATGAGTTGGAATTGCTTTCGAGTTTGGGTTCCATTCACCTGGTGTTTCATGTTTCAATGTTGAAGAAGTACATAGGTAGTCCTTCCTTGGTTGTTCCTTTGAAGAGTGTTGGTGTTTTGAACTCATTATCTTATGGAAAGGTCCCAATTGAGATCTTGGATAGGCAAGTCCATAGTTTAAGGGCAAAGGATGTGTCTTTGGTAAATGTTCTATGGAGGAATCATAAGGTCAAAGAAGCTACTTGGGAAGCTGAAGAGTATATGAAATAAAAATATCTGTTCTTGTTTCCCGCTTTGGATACTCGTGCTTGAGGTATGTGTATTTATTAATATCTTTGTTTTCTATCCTTTTTAAAGAAAAGTGTAATTGTGGTATGTTAGATCATTCAAAGGGATGCCTTGCTTCATCATTCAAGGATGAATGATCCTTAGGGGGAGAATATAACACCTTAGATTTTTGGTCCCTAAAAAATTTCTTGACCTTTGAACATACTACCCAGACTACGACTCTCTATATGAGTTATAGGGTGTCTATACGGGCTATAGGACCCTAATCGTATCCTGACCAGTGTGTTTGGAAAAGTTCCTGTTATGATCACGATTGATACTATATGAGTCATCAACATTCACTATGAATCATATCGTGCTTATTCATAGCCTAACTAGTGTAGTGCCTAAATGATTTTGCCTTGACTACGGTTGAACCTAATGAGTCATAGGATCTGAATATAAGTCGTAGAGTATAACTTATAGTCAGACCAGTATTGGAGCCCCATGGATACAGTCTAGACTACAACTATATATTACGAGTCATAGGGTAGCATCATGAGTCATAAGGTTGCTCATAACAACTGAGCGTCCAATTTTCATTATTTTAATTAACGGCAATCCTGTCATTTCCCATTTCCCCTACTTTGACCCTATGTCTATAAATCACCCAAAAGGGGTTATTTCTCACCATTTATCAAATCAGACACACTCTTCACTCTCTCATATTCTCCATTTAAAAGACAAGGCTAGGGTTTCTAGAAGTTGGTATCTAGATCTTCCAAGGGTTGATTTCTCTCCATAAATCTTGATATCGCAGGCATGTTACTCTTTCCTAAATCTTATTTAATGAAAAAAATGTGTTTTAAATGGTATAATTGTATGGATTTGAATATGGCTTTTGACATGGGTTGAGGATTTTGGAATGGTTGATCCTTGAATTGTTTTTCCATGGTTTTCATTAGTTGCATGCTTTGAATTGAATATTTTTGAACTAATGGGGTGAATGGGCGTGAGAATTGGAATGGGGATCAAGGTATTCCCTGAATTGATGGTTTGAACTTGGAAATTGGTTTTGGATAATTGTGTTCCATTGACCCACTTGTGTAAATGGCTTTAAATTGTGGAATTGTCACTTGGTTTGGCTTTCTCACCTAAACTATTGCATTGCATAAATCATAAAACAATGAACATGGAGTTTGAAGGTGTTATTATCTATGTTTTGATTTAATAAACTAAAGGAGATCGAGGCATTCCTCCAACTTTATTTAATAAACAAGGAGGGTCGAGGCATTCCCCCAACTTAATGGAATTGTAATGGCATAATTATGAGCTTGCAAGAGAATGGTATGACGATACCCTAGGTGTGGCTTAATGTATAATTCCTTAGTTAATGAATGAGTTATGTGAAACTTGTTTTAATTGGGCTTTATAGGGATTATGTAGCTAAGACGCGAAGGTGTGGGTCTTGAATGACTTGTACTAGAAACTCATGTTTGCCAATGTGAGGTTGGTCTTGATGATTGTGTGCACAATTCACACTATTGATATATAGTTGTATCTTGGATTGACATAGGGTCGGGGTATTTCCTGGTCTTCCTTGATACCTCCGGTTCGTACGGCTAACATGCACTGGGCCCTTTCAGCAAGAGGAGCTAAAGCCCAATAGCCCGTGGATGCCTCTTTATGACAGTTGAGCTACATAGTCTAGGATAATGATTTACTATCATGCTAAACATTGTTCCCTATCCCATTATGGTATTTATTTATGTATATAATGATGTGTGCATGGTTTTGAATTGTATTCTGACTTGGCATTATTTTATCCTCTCCCTGAGAGACATATTGGTGCTCACCCCATTACCATCCCCAGACATTGTATCCCCATACAATACAGGGTCCAAAGGAACTTTTACTTCTCCTAGGCAGTGATAGGTGATTCCAAAATTGTTTGTGTGTCAACTTGAAGTAGTGAGCCTCCTTCTACCGGAAGGCTCGTTACTTTATGGTTTAGTGTGTCATAGACTATTTACTTTTTGAATTCATTTTTTCTATCGTCGGGGGCATGTACGGACTTAGGTTGATGATTGGTATTGTTTAGAGGCTTTGTGGATTACTATGGCTAGGTATTGGTTGTTGATATTCTCAGATTCTTTTGAGCTTATACTTTTCTATTTTGTTATATGTTCAGAATTCATCCACTGCTCGGTGTGTTGTGTTATGTTTGACTGGGAAATGGGGGTGGTCTCCGATCCTTGGTGGACTTGAGATACCCATCATGGCCAGGACCTGGTTTGGTTCGTGATAATCTAAACTCTCCATAACCATGACAAGCTCCTAAAATAATACACGGTACTATCCATGGATCCATAACGGCCGCTACAACCTAAATATCCATGCAGATCTATCCACTGTGATCACCAAAACTTATCTGAGAGCCACCTATAATCCGAGACAATACCTGTGTGGAACTAATAGGCTGTAAGTAAAGCTGATCTCCATCGAAAGGATCCTCACGCCCAAATGGATTGCCAATAGCACTATACTGATGATATAACTTCTTACCACCACCTCCATAAGTCTTAATATATGCTCTCTCTATGACCCTCACGTGATCAACAACCTAAGGGAAGAAATACTCAACTTCTATCAAATGCTTTAACACCAAACAGAGTGGAACAAATAATCCTCTAATAAATCCATGCACCATCTCATGCTCTGAAGGATATACTATAGTAGTATGTTTGGCCTACTCCAAAAGCCCAATCTCATACTTCAAAAATGCAAGGAACCCTGTTGAACACCAACAAACCTAACACTTGCCTGAGAACTTCTCAATGCACCAGATATCATCTCTAGCTGTAGGGTATACACAAAAAGGCTCAGAATCCCCAATGTTGAATCTTGGAAGTTTGAAGTGGTCACAAACTCTACTGAAGCCTAGGATGGCCCCAAATCCTTTGGCTGACAGTGACGATCTTTGACATCCATCTCTGACTTCCTGATCCAATGCTGCATTGAAGCTCTAGAAATACATGCTGAAGTTCTATCCATATCTATTGATAACATTGTATAATCCATATGAAACAAAATAAAGTCAAAGCATGTACTTGAGGCTCATAGTATTATAGACACACCACAATGAGTTAAGAACATAAGTTTCTAAAAATGCCTCGTAGCCTCTAAAAAACAGGATACAGACGTATCCACACCAATCCACAAGACTCTACAACTAATCTCTTGTACTAATGCACTAGTAAACGTAGGCTCTGATACCAACTTGTCACAATCCAATTTCTCAGTTCATGATAGCACCTGCTATAATCCACTAGTTGCTAAGCCAAGTCGTAGTTTGGAACCACCAGTAACAGACTATCAAGAGAAATGAATAAAGATAGCAGAATAAATATGATAAAAGACTAATACATATAAGACAGTCCCAAAGCCTAGTGGAATCAGAAAAAAGCTTCTAATAAAATATGAGTACAAGGTCTAATACTAAATAAGTATATAAATACAACCCATCTCTATATATAATATAGACATCAGTCTAAATACAAGAAAGAGAATGGTAGTACTCCAAACGCTAGAAGCTCACCCCAAATCTCTGATCAATAGCTACTCCAAACCATACACAACAATAGGGAGAACTGGTACTATGACCTGCAGGTTGCTAGAAGTGTAGTATGAGTACCAAACACATGGTACTCAGTAGGTAATTGGCGACTGAGCTTCAAAGATAATGCAGATATAAATAGAATACAAGCAAGAATATAAACTACAGACAACTATCTAGGATGCTTAACACAATAAGGCTAAAAGAGGAAATAAGGATAAACTATCCTATTCTAGTCGTATTTAGGAACAAAAGCACAAAAATTTATATCTCAAGCGAATATACAAATAAGCGTAGAAGAAGGATATTTAGTAGAACACAAGGACAAGGATTACATATACAATATGAATAAACAAGGAAAGAGAGGGATATGGTAATATCATAGCAAAATATATGTATATACAGGTATTCAATACTAGCTCAAGGGTATAACATAAGGTTGTCAATCAAACATCTCAAGGCCTCCTAATCAAGTAGCAAAACCAATGTTGGCATACTCAGGGTCCCTAATCATAACGTATAAACATACAATATTTATCCATAATATAATAACCGTAAAAGAATAAAATTAGAATCATACCTCCAACCTCGGCATCAGTCCATAAACAGTCTGCTAAGAATTAATAAAAATAACAACAATTAAGTAATCGGCTAGTCTGGACAAACAATACCTAACTGGCCCCATAAATAGGAAGGTTCAATTAGCACACAACACACAACAAGTAGCGATCATAACCTATACCTATGTAACCCCCATAAGGCTGATAGATATAGGAACCAAACAGCATATCGATGATAGGTAATGTGCATGAATGAATGAATGAATGCAAAGTAAATCCATAGTATAATAACCAATCTAAATGCCATAATGTACCTAGTGTATACACCTTTTTCAGCCCGGCGGCTCATAAAGGCAGGACCTACAACAGCGTCTCTTCTTCGACAAGGTGACTCATAATCGAAAGGATCCTAGGGGGTTTGGGCATACCCATATACACTGATCTATTCTTGATCTAGGAATTCCAATCATCATTATCAATCTCTCTATATATATATGTATGAATATATATAAAATAAATTTACAAAATCAAATCGTGGCTAAAAAAGTATAAGTTTGTAATCTGTTGCCCGGGGTCAACTACAGGACTAAATTATCATAATATAGTAGAAAGAGGTCAGAATCTCTCATGATCGAAGTAAAATATAGTGGTAAAACCACTAAAATTTATTTGATAAATCTCTAAAACATCATTTTTAGTTCCAAAATCTCATAAATCATCCATTAAGGTAGTACGATTCCCTTTTTTTTTTGTAAAAAATCCATTTTAAAAATAAAAAGTTGAAATAAATCCCTATTTAGGAAACCAATGATCAAACCATGATTTTAGTTGGAATTGTATCACTGAGTGAGCATGAATATCCCATAATCTATGCATGACATCACTAGTATCCAAACAATATAATCATAAGCATCCACGGTCACAATCTGATTCATAAGTAATAATGGCACCTAGTAAACCCCGCCATTAGGTAAGTCAAATCGTAACCCGAAGCAAATGCAATGGGTTAACTTGGTGGAAAATTCCCAACAAGGCAAAAAATCAACAAGTACGACTTGTAAATAAAATAAGGTATTAGAAATAAATAAAAGATGATCAAAACATAGATACCATCCCACAACCTGGTAGAGCTAGTGGAAGAGCAACAATAAATACAACCTAAGTATCTAAAATGTAAAATACAATTTGTCTCAAAACTAAAGACTAAACATAAGTACGATAGAAGGAAATGGGCGACTCTAAACCCAAGAGCCCACCCTATCTCTAAAACTCAACACAACACAAATGTCAATTAATGATGACAATTAGAATTCAGATCTGCACCAAAAGTTTCAAAAGTATAGTATGAGTACTAAAACCACGAGTTCTCAGTAGGAATCATCGATCGACTAAGCTAAATCAAGATTAAATAAGATAAAATGCAAGATAGCATAACTAAGTCAAGGTAGAGACAAACCTGTATCAACTCCAACATCACTGTGCATAAATAAGTAAATAAACTAGAATAATAATCATAACATAAAGGATTAACACATCCAATGAAAACTACAAAATTGGCACCCATAAGCCAATTAGTGTGGAAAAGTAAATAACCCATTGCAAGCCCCCATAAGCTAGTAAGGTAAAAATAAGATAGTATAATCCACCACCATTATTTATTGACTCTCATGATACATCTAAAATTCAACCATGTCATGCCAGCCCATATCCATCATTTATCAACTACTCGCCATTTATCAACTAGTCATTATTTATCAACTAATAATCATTGACCAACTAATCATGGTATCACTAGAAACCCATCCAAGTCTTATCACATTGTCATAATTCCCCCTTTTAGAAGATGATTCAATAACCATGTATGTATATATATATATATATATATATATCATATCATAATGAGTATCTAGACTCGAACTGGTAGTCAAAATCAACCATATCATCATAAATATCATCAATATCATAGCCATCCTTCGGACTTACATCGGGTATAAACAATTGATATCATCATCATTATCAAAACTTGAACTAATAACCATATCATGATTACCTTGGTTGATAGCATAATTATTTTTGAAATCAAAAGCATAGTCGCTAGCATATTTATTTAGCATAATCACTAATCACAATGGAAAGCATGATGTCTAGTATAGCCAATAGACGTGGCCATTAGCGTACTCAATAACATGATACTAATATAGTCATTAGCCATATCAATGGCTTAATCAATATCACAATCAAGGGCTAATTCAGTAGCATATTCAATAGATCAATCAATAGCATATTCATTAGCTCATCATGAGCTTATTAATAGCATAGTAAAAAGCCTATTCATAGCATAATTAATAGTTTATACATAGCATGATTTGTAGGCATTACACCATCAAGTACCAAGGAATCTCAATATCACAACAATAAACATTTTCTAGATGTTCGCAACCATATAAAAGGTCTTCAATAAACATTTCCTAGATGTTCGCAACCATATAAAAGGTCTTCAACAACTAACACAACTCTTGGCCTAAGGTGGGTCGAAGAAACCACTTCTAAATCCTTGAAATCCTTTACCAAGGAAATTCCACCCTGGACTACAATAAGGTAGCTAAATCTACTATTAGAGGTTGAACGAGCCATAACTAGCCCTAGGATTACAATTCCTTCAAATAGGGAGAAACTAAGTATATTCCAACTAAGGTAATGACAACTTGGGTAAGTTTCAACCTAAACTCAAGTGACTAATCGAATCTTCTTATTGATTTAGTGACTAAGGTACTTCCATCCTAATCAACATCCTACATGGTCAACCTTACCTAAGGTATGGTTAACTAGACTAGTCATGCCCAAAAAGCGGTATCCAAAATAGCCAAAATGGTCCAACTAACCCAAGTATTGCAATTTTTCGCATTAACACGTAAAACCCATCCCAAATCTAACACAATATCATAAATATACAGTGAATTAGCTCAATCTAAGAAAGAGTAAAACCTATCCTATCATGACTCCGAAGAAAGATCAAAAGATTCGTTAAATTACCGTCTTTCATTTTGAGTATCTTCCACAAGATGTCAAGATATCAAAATCATACATCAACACGAGAATAATGAGAACCATATAGCACTATTATGCTTTGGGACCAAAAATACCCCAAATCTTATGTGGGTCCCATTTATGGAAAATTATATTTCTGAAACCAACCCAACATTCCCTCATGCTCCAGGAGTCATTACCCTAAAAAATGGGTGAAATTCAAGCTAATCTAGGGTTAAATCGAGCCTTCAAGGATTAGGGATTTTGAATAAGAAATGGTATGATTGTGCTAAGCAATTACACTAGTAGGTATGCTAGAAAACAATCTTATTGATGGTTTTAGCAAGTGTGTTGTTCATTTTGCTACAAGTCATGTTTGTTAATTACATAGGAAGTTATGCTAGAAATCATAATGCCTAACTACACTAGCACTTATGATGTTGATTATACCTTGATTGATTCCAGAAGTTGATAATGATATTGATTATCCATAGTTTAATTTTGGAAGTTGATGTTGATGTTGATGTTGATTATGCTCGGTTTGATTCTGGAGGATAAGTATGATGTTGATTATGCCTGGTTCAATTTTGGAGGATGAGTATGATGTTGATTATGCATGGTTAAATTTTGGAGGTTGATTATGACATTTATAATTACATTTACCTGTTCAACTCTAGATATATCTTATGTTATAATATGTCTTGGTAAATGATGATTAGTTAATGAATGGTTTAGTTAATAAGAGATGGTTAGCAGATAAATGGAAACTAGTGGATAACAATGACAAGGTTGTTAGTTGGTGGTAAATCATTAAATAATGGTAAATTATGGTACGATAGTTAAATGACGATGATGGTTATTGTAAGCATTGAATGGTTACTTTATTCTATTTGAGTGTACTCTCCTGGCATATAGGGGTTTATGATGAGTTATTTACTTTCCAGACTAATTGGTGTGTGTTAGCCAATTTTGTATCTATAGTTGCTTGTGTAGATTCTTTCTGATACATTATTATTCTTATTTATTTACTTATTATGCACAATGAGGTTGGCATGTGTTAATGCCTTATGTTATACTATATCCTGGTTTAATTAATTATTATGTGCAGTGATATTGGAGGTGATTTAGGTTTGTTTCTATACCTCGACTTAGTTATGATAGTTTGCATTTTATCATACTTATATCGTGATTTAGCTAAGTCAGTCGATGATGCCTACCGAGGATCCGTTGTTTTGGTACTATACTACACTTTCATATCTTTTTGTGCAAATTCAAGTACTAGTTGTCATCTCCGATTCGTGTTCGTGTAGTGTTGATATCCATACATAGGGTAATCTCTTGGAGTCCGAGTCGCCAATTTCCTTTTATCTTTTATGTTCAGTCTTTTTGTTCGAGATAGATGTATTGACTTTTCTAGATACCTAGGTTGTATTATTATTACTAAATGCTCTTGTATTTTCTCTACCAGGTCATGGGATGGTATCTTGTATTGACTATCTTTATCTATATTAAATATTTTTCCTACAACTTGTGTTGTTGATTTCGCCTAAGTTGGGCAGTTTCCACGATGATAATCCATTTTGTTTAACTCTAGGTTATGATTTGGGTTAACTACTAACAGGATAGAGTAGGTGCCATCATGACTCATAAATTGGGTTGTGACAGAAAATTTATATTATTTTCTCATATACATAAAATTTAAAAATAACGAGACTTATACAATAGTGGTCTGAGTAGGGGTGAGTGGGTCAGAGGGGTTGAGTGGATGACGACTGAGCTAGAATCTTCTTTCTTTGATTTATGAGTAACTTATTGTAACACCCCGAGTCTATACCCCAGATGCTACACGGTGCTCATAATCTCGAGGGACCACAAACTAACCCGTGACTGGTACCTTCTGGAATAACTGAATAATAATACTGTAATTATGTGGAAATTAGGCAGAAACTTTCCATAAGGTTCAAAACTGTAAATAATTTCTGAGCACGGTACATCAATATCAAAACTGAACATTTGTCTATAAATACTCTAGTCTGTAAAGCCTCTACTATCTGAATAAGAAGTTGATGGGACAAGTCTCCAACTAACTTTGACTACTAAAATAAACTAAGTACTGAAATACTGGAATAATAAATCTATCCTCGAACAATGAGGATTCACCACTAAGTCTGCTGCTGATGGATCGGGTTTCTAAGTATGATCGGGAGCCCGTGCATCTGAACCTATGAAATAAGACATCATAGTGCAAACAAAAGGTATGCATCAGTACTTTAAATATGCTGGTATGCTAAGTGAGGTAGGCTGAGATGCATGGGTTCATATGCATGAACAATACTAACTGAATAACATGAGTATAACTGAATGAGAGTACATGCATGAATACATAAGCTGTAACTGAGGTCATGATAACATTGGATACTGAGTTCTAAATTACTGATTTACTGATAACTGAGTTTACTGATACTGTATAACTGATAGCTAAATGACTATATCTGATAGTCCTGATTCTGTGGAACTATGCTGAGTTTCGTACTAAACTGAGTGACTATATCTGACAGTCTTGATTCTGTATAACTAAACTGAGTTATACACTGAAGACGAAAACTAATATTGTGGAAGTTAATCATCTAACCAACATGCCTCTTTTTGAATAGATTAGGGTCCAACTGTAACCCTAGTTGGAAGGTTGTCACTACTATGCCACAAGTAAAGACAACTATGAGTTAACCCTCACTGCATGCCACAAGTAAAGACAACTATGAGTTAACCCTCTCCGACAAAAAGCTCTTTCATCAACCTTCGCTGGCAGGAAAACTCATATGAGATGTATCAACACTAGTCTGGCAGCAAGATATCTTAACCTATAATGGCTACATAGTTCTGTAATGCAGGGATTGCTACTAAGGATCAAACCTTCTGCTGGAAAAAATGCCCCCATCTCTGGGTTCGCTTGGTCCTAAATCCTACTCTTAAGTGAATATACACTGAACTGATTCATAGTTAATACTATGTTTGACTGAGCTATTACTGATTATACTATCTAACTGAACTGAACTGAGTTCCATTGACAGATGGAATACTACTGAATTCTGTTACTTGACTGAATTTACTGAGGTCTGAACTAAATATGGAACTGGACTGGACTGATAATGAGTATACTAAGTTTTTCCTGAGTTCTGTAACTGACTCAGAGTACTACTGATTGTGACATGACTGAGATTATTCTGTAACTAACACTGGCTCTAGGTAAGCAGCTAAATTATCGGGTATTAAATACCCCAAGACTTGATGACATGAAAAGTAAAACATCACATGACCTTGCATAGCATAGAAATGCACACTTGTTCATAATGTATCTATAGAGGCATTTTATCAAACACTTAAATGGCATGAACTAGTAGACATGCTAACATGATATAATGTCACTGTTTAATTCACATGAATAAATCATCAAACACTTGGAAGGCATTTTATATTCACATAGTACTAATCAATACATGATCATCACAATTTCAAGGCTTTAACATTAATTCACATGCTATTACATACATAATAATTATTTTTACATAAATCTTGCACTTAATCATGGAACAGAAACCCAATCAACATTATAATCATGAATACACTTGAATCCAAATCATGGAAATCATGAAATCAATTTACTTAAAGTTTACAAGAGTTTCTTGGACTTCAAGGGTGGAAGGCACCCTTGGATGAACACTTGACAGACTTTAAAGCTTGAATTCTGAAATATTGATAGATTTTCTTGGAACTTGGATTCTTGAATGTCATGATCTAAGGTTTGTTCTTGAAAAATTCTAGAGAGAATGAGTAAATTTTGCCTTTTGGATGACTTAATTACATATTTTGGGGGCTGATATAAGATGGGAAAAGACCCATTTACCCCTTTGGATGTAGGTTTTAATTACTGAAAACTGGACTAGCGATGCGCAAACCGATACACCGCATCAAGTCCACATCGGTTCACTGGAATTTGCACTGGTAGCTGGAGAAAAATATTCATCGATGCGATGGACGATGTGGCACATCGAGATGGCATTGATCCACTGGTTTAAGCTTTCAAACGTACCTAAAACGAAGTCCAAAAAATCCAAAACTTGTCCGAGAACACCTACTAACATTCTTGATCCTGAATTAACCTAAAAATCAATATTTAAAGGTCATAAGGGTCGTGAAAAAAGATATCCAACTTATGAAGGCTAAAATAACTCTAAGTATGAATACTTAGCTGAATTTTTCTAAGTCTGGGACCCCTTACTAGCTTTTACAAGACAAAATTAAGTTTAGGATTTTGCGGGGTGTTATAATATCTCCCCTTTGGAACATTCATCCTCAAATGGGGCTAACTGAGCTGAGAATACTAATAGACTGAATTTAGATACAGGACATGCACAACTGTAACATGATTTCATGACTGACACAACCGATGTGCTGAAATTTCACACTAAACATACATATTTGATGCTTGAGACGTGGCTTAGATTGCTAATAAGCTCAGTGTTTTATACTAAACATGCATATCTGATGCATGAATATCTCACTGAACGGACTCATGAATGTATGACTAGATATGCAATGGTAACTGATACCAAGTTTATAAAGAAATTCGTGGCATGAAACTGAGTAAGTTTAAAGAAAATCATTACCTTAGGCTTAGTCTAAGTTTGCGGAGAAGAGGTGGGGATACTTGGTTTGCATATCTGCTTTTGCTTCCTAAGTAGCTCTCTAACGGACTGATTCCACCAAAGAACTTTGACTAGAGAGACTTCTTTGTTCCTCAGCCTACAAATCTGATAGGAAAGGGTTTCGACTGGGACCTCTTCATAAGAGAGACTATTCTGAATATCTAGGCCCTCTATAGGGACTACTGTTTTCTGGGTCACCTATGCACTTCTAAAGCAAGGAGACATGAAACACTGGATGCACTAAAGCTAAGCCTGAAGGTAACTCTAGCTCGTAAGCTACCTTTTCTAAATGGCTGAGAATTCAATAAGGACCAACATATCGGGGACTGAGCTTCCTCTTCTTGCCGAACCTCTTCACTCCTTTCATCGGAGAGATTTTCAAATACACATAATCACCAATCTCGAACTCGATAATTTTTTTGCGCATATCTACATACGATTTCAATCAGCTCTGAGTTGTCTTAAGGTTTTCCCTGATGAGTTAAACCTTCTCTAAGGTGTCAAACACCAAGTCAAGCCTTACATTGTAACCACACCCACTTCAAACCAATCAATGGGAGATTCAAACCAATCAATGGGAGATCTACATCTCCTCTCATAGAGCGCCTTAAACAGAGCCATCTAAATGCTTGAATGATAGTTGTTGTTATATGCGAACTCAATCAAAGGTAAGTGGTCATCCCAACTACCTTTAAAGTCTATCGCACACGCTCGCAGCATATCCTCTAAAGTATGAATGGTCCTTTCTGCTTGACCATCTATCTGAGGGTGAAAGGTTGTACTAAGGTGAACTTAGGTACCAAGAAACTTTTGGAAGGCTTTCCAGAAATGAAAGGTAAACTGGGTACCTCTATCTGAGATTATAGATAATGAAACTGTATGTAATCTGACCAACTCCTGACATAGAGCTTGACATAGTCCTCATCTAAATAAAAGGTATGAACTGGTAGGAAATGGCTGATTTGGGCATCCTGTCTACAATGACCCAGACTGAATCATACTAATGACGAGTACGAGGCAAACTGCTAACAAAACCCATGTTCACCTCCTCCCACTTCCAAGTAGGAATACTGAACTCCCGTATAGAACCACTGGGTTTCTGATGCTTAATCTTAACCTACTAAAATGTAGAGCACTTAGCTACAAACTTTGCAATGTCTCTCTTCATCCCACTCTACCAATAGATCTCTCCCACAAATTCGGTACATCTTAGTGGCCCCAGGATGAATAGAGTGCACCATTCACTTCTGCAAGAATCCGCTGTCTCAAGTCATCTATACCTGGCATATATAGCTGACCTACTAATGTAATACACCATCTCCCCCTTGGGAGAAAACCTCTATCTTCTAATCTCTGGCTGATTCTTTTAACTTAACTAAGTTGGGATCCATATCCTGCTTTTCCTTTACCTCAAAAACTAGAGATGATTCTAAACTACTCTATACCAATACACTACCTTCTGCTGAATCGACTAAGTGGAAAACTAGTCTGGCAAGCTGATGAACTTCCTCAGATAACTTCTTCTTACCATTTTCCACATAAGAAACACTACTCATAGACATCCTAGTAAGAGTATCAGCCACTACATTGGCTTTACATGGATGATACAGGACGCTCATGTCATAATCCTTTAAGAATTCCAACCGCCTTCTCTGATGGAGGTTTAGATCTTTCTGAGATAACATATACTGTAGGATCTTATTGTCAGTGAACACATCAACATGAACTCCATACAAATAGTTCCTCCAAAGCTTTAAGGCAAATACTACTGCTGCTAACTTATGATCTTTAGAGGCGTAGGCTATGACCTTACCTCTCTGTATCAAATCATACCCCAAACCAACCCTAGAAAAATCACAATATACCACAAATCCATCTAAACCATCTGGTCGAGTCAAAACTGGGGCTGTAGTAAGTCGAGTCTTCAACTCCTAAAAAATCTTCTCACAAGAATCAAACCACTGAAATTTAACCTTCTTCTAAGTCAATCTAGACATAGGGGATGTAATAGATTAGAATCCCTTAAAAAATCATCGGTAATAGCCAGCCAAACCTAACAAACTTCGGATATCTAATGGAGAGATGGGTCTGGGCTAGATTCTCACTACTTTGGTCTTTTGGGAATTAACTCTAATGTCATCACCGAAATGATAAGGCCGAGGAAAGCTACTGACCTTAGCCAAAATTTGTACTTACTGAATTTTGTGAATAGTTGATGGTTTCTAAGAGTCTGTAATACTATTCTAAGATGGCCTGCATGATCACGCTCGCTGCGGGAGTAGAAAAAGATGTCATCTATGAACACTATAAAGAATATGTCAACGTATTACTTGAACACATGGTGCATCAAGTCCATGAAAGCAGCTGGGGAATCGGTAAGACCAAATGACATGACTAAGAATTTGGAGTGACCATACCGATTTCTGAAAGTTGTTTTCAAAATGTCACATTCTTTGACTCTGAGCTGATAATAATTGGCACTTTGAGGTTGGTCAAATAAGTCATCAATTTTAGGAAGTGGATACTTATTCTTGACTGTGACTTTATTTAGCTAACAGTAGTCTAAACACATTCTGAGTGAACCATCTATCATATGTATAAATAGAATGTGTACACCCCGCAGGGACATACTGGGTCTAATGAATCCCTTATCTAGGAGATGTTTCAACTATTCTTTTAATTCTCTAAGTTCTACAGGTGCCATTCTATATGGAAAAATAGAAATAAGCTTAGTGTCTGGAAGAAGGTCTATTCCAAAGTCGATTTCCCTTTCAGGAGGGACTCTGGAAAGATCTTCTGGAAACACATCTGGGAGTTCACATGCTACTGACACTGATTCAAGATTAGGGGTTTCTGATCTAGAGTCTTGGACTCAAATAAGATGGTAGACACATCCCTTAGATATCATTTTCCTTCCTCTAAGGTAGGAAATAAGCTTACCCCTAAGTGTTGAAGTACTACCCCTCCACTCTAGGACTGACTCATTCAGAAACTGAAACTGGATAATTCTGTTTCTGTAGTTAACTGGAGCATAACAGGAATGAAGCTAATCCATGTCGAGAATCAAAATTGGCCATCTCTAATTCGACTAAGTCTGCTAAAGTGAATTTCTGAGATACCATAATCGGACAGTTC
The DNA here is from genome assembly GCF_002878395.1 of Capsicum annuum. Lineage (NCBI taxonomy): Eukaryota > Viridiplantae > Streptophyta > Magnoliopsida > Solanales > Solanaceae > Capsicum > Capsicum annuum. The sequence goes on from NC_061120.1 coordinate 128,579,013, forward strand.
CTATCTATCTACCTGCCAGGCTATGATAGATTTACCCACTAGGGTAGAGACTGAGAAATACTCTGCTAGAATTTCAAGATGGACTCCAAATTCAACATCTATATCAAGATAAAAAATCTCCTAGATCTAGCAACGCATAAATATGCAAATGAAAAACTTGTAACTTACCAGTGACCACATCAGGAGAACTTTCATGATCCTATCGGGACTGAAGTACATAGAGTTTATTTGGTGGTTTCCCTCTGGTGGCACTGGAAGTGGCACCCTGTTGATTCAGGCAATCGAACTAAGCTAAGGAACGGTTATACTGAATCTGTGAACCCACCTAAGGACACTATCTAACTCTATGGCCTGGCTTGCCACATCCGAAACATACGTAACTGCCAGCTCTGTAGGTACCCTGATGGTTTTTGCCATACTTATAGCAGAGAGGATTTGTTTGGGCATTGCTAATACTACCCAGGATTTAGGGCTTGATGCCCTATCTCTATTGCCATCTTTGAATTTTGGTACAGGAGCACTGGTTAAGGATGGAGCTGGGACTGAGGATTTTGGGCAGAACTGAGAATGATTACCACCCTCTAACTTAAGTTGGGTAAAGTTGAAGCTACCTGTTCTAGATCTCTTATTCTCCCTCTCTTTGTCTTTATTCTTAGCCTACTCTATCTACTGAGAATAGACCATAAGCCTGGATATGTCCATCTCCTTAATGAATATTGCGATCCTACACTCTTTGACCACACTATTAGACATGTCAGACATTAACTTACTCATCTTAGATCTGTTGTTGGCTACCACATGAGGATCGAATCTGGATAATTAAGTGAACTTGAGAGAATACTCTTATACCATTATGTTGCCCTATCTTAGATTTATAAACTCCAAAACCTTCAGTTTTCTCAACTCTAGCGAGAAGAACCGATCTGGAAAAGCAATAGCAAACTTCTTCCATTCTATGGGCCCTACATTTGCGTCTCTCTCTACTTTCTACTATTTGAACCATGAGTGAGCTGCATCCTATAACTGATATGCAGCTAACTTAGCACTCTCACTATCCGTTACCCTCATAAATTCTGTAACATTTTGCACCTGATTAAGAAATTCAGTGAGTCCTCATCTGAGTTTGACCCGATAAAAGATGGAGAGTTCATTTGGGTGAAGTCCCAAATCCTGGCTGCAATAGTATTGTCCACTGAGTTGGCTGGAACGACAGTTGGGCATTCATTTTAGGCTACCACAAAATGAGCTAGGGTGGTGAAAGTTGCTCTATATTCAGCCTGGGAGACATGTTCGTCCAAGGGATCTGCCTGAATGGGCTAAGGTGTTGACTAATTTTCGGTTCTCCTTTCATTAGTCTTTTTGGGAGGCATGTTCTATAAACAAAAAGAAGTAAACGGATTAGACTAAGAGTTTAACTTAAGATCATGCTCACTCACATAACTTAAATACTGAAAGAAGGGAAAATTTTCCTAAAATATCTCATAGCCTCTTTTCCATCAGAGTGGCATGCTACACACCCATGCAGAAGACTCTAGTAGATATGGTTTTCAAACTTCCTAGGACTCTGTTGAACCTTAGGCTCTAATACCAAGTTTGTAACACCCCGAGTCTGTACCCCGGATGCTATATGGTGCTCATAATCTCGAGGGACCATAAGCTAACCCATAACTGTACCTGCTGCAATAACTGAATAATAATACTATAATTATATGGAAATTAGGTGAAAACTTTCCATAAGGTTCAAAATTGTAAATAATTTCTAAGTATGGTACATCAATACAAAAACTGAACATCTGTCTATAAATACTCTAGTTTGAAAAGCCTCTACTGTCTGAATAAGGAGTTGATAGGACAAATCCCCAACTAACTCTGACTACTGAAATAAACTGGGTACTGAAATACTGGAATAATAAATATGTCCTCAAACTATAAGGACTCACCACTAAGTCTGTTTCTGATGGATCGGGATGCTAAGTTTGATCGAGAGCCCATGTGTCTGAACCTATGATATAAGACATCATAGCACAAAAGAAAGGTATGCGTCAGTACTTTGAATGTACTGGTATGCTAAGTGAGGTAGGTTGAGATGCATGGGTTCATATGCATGAATAATACAAACTGAATAACATGAGTATAACTAAATGAGAGTACATGTATGGATACGTAAGCGGTAATTGAGGTCATGATAACATTAGATAATGAGTTCTAAATTACTGATTTACTGATATCTGAGTTTACTGATACTATATAATTGATATTTGAATTATTGTATCTGGGAGTCTTGATTCTGTCAACTGTACTAAGTTCCATACTGAACTGAGTAATTGTATCTGATAGTCCTGATTCTGTAGAACTAAACTAGTTTTATAGTGAAGACTAAACTAACACTGTGGAAGGTAATCATCTAACCAACATGCCCTCTTTTAAATAGATTAGGGTCCAACTTATAGCCCTAGTTGGAACGGTATCAGTACCATGCCATGGGTAAAGAAAACTATGAGTTAACCCACTCTGACAGGAAGCTTTTCGTCAACCCTCGTTGGCAGGAAAACTCATATGAGATGTATCAACCCTAGTCTGGTAGGAAGATATCTCAACCTATGCTGGCTACGTAGTTCTGTAATACAGGGATTACTACTAAGGGTTAAACCCTCTGGTGGAAGAAATTTCCCAATCCTTGGGTTCGCTCGGTGCTGAATCATACTCCCAACTGAATAGACACTTAACTGATTCCTTATTTATACTAGGCATGACTGAACTGTTACTTATTATACTGTCTAACTGAACTGAGTTCACTAAGTTCCTTTTACTGACGGAATACTACTAAATTCTGTTAACTAACTGAATTTACTAAGGTCTAAACTGAATACTGAACTGGACTGGACTGATACTGAGTCTACTGCATTTTTCTTGAGTTTTATAACTGACTTAGAATACTACCGATCATAACATGACTGAGATTATTCTGTAACTGGCACTGGCTCTAGGTAAACAACTAAATTGTTAGGCATTAAATACCTCCAGGACTCGATAGCATGAAAAGTAAAGCATCATATGACCTTTCATAGCATAGAAATGCACACTTGTTCATAATACATTTATAGAGGCATTTATCAAACACTTGAATGGCATGAACTAGTATACATGCTAACATGATATAATCTCACTGTTTAATCCACATGAACAACTTATCAAACACTTGAAAGGCATTGTATAAGAACATAGTACTAATCAACATATGAGCATCATAATTTCAAGGCTTTAACATGAATTCATATGATACTCTATACATAATAATTGTTTTACATAAATCATGCACTTAATCATGGAATAGAAACCCAATCAACATTATAATCATGAATACACTTGAGTATAAATCAAGGAAATCATGAAATCAATTTACTTAAAGTTTACAAGAGTTTCTTGGACTCCAAGGGTGGAAGGGACCCCTGGATGAACACTTGACATACCATAAATCTTGAATTCTGAAAGATTAATGGATTTTCTTAGAACTTGGATTCTTGAAGGTGATGAACTGGGGTTTTTTCTTGAAAAATTATAGAGACAATGAGTAAATTTTGCCTTTTGGACGACTTAATTACATGTTTAGGGGATGATATAAGATGGAAAAAAACTAATTTACCCCTCTGGACATGGTTTTTAATTACTGAAAATTAAACTAGCAATGTGCAGATTGACAAGCCACATCGAGTCTATGTCGGTTCATTGGAATTTGCACTGGAAGCTGGGGGAAATATCCATCGATGCGGCGCATTGAGATTGCATCGATCCATTGGTTTGATCTTTCAAACGTGCCTCAAATGAAGTCTAAAAAATCTGAAACTTGTCCGAGAATACCTATTGACATTCCTGATCTTGAATTAACCTAAAAATTGATATTTAAAGGTCATGAAAAAGGATCGCAAACTTACAAAGGCTAAAATAACTCTAAGTATGAACACTTAGCTATATTTTTCTAAGTTTGGGACCCCTTACTAGATTTTACAGAACTAAATCAAGCTTAGGATTTTGCAGGGTCTTACACTTACTCTGGAGGAGCTATTAAAATTTTGAAATAGCAGTGAGTTGGTTTAAAAGGATCTGCTGTTCTTCCTCTAAGCCTAAGCAATACAATCATTCAAAGAAAAAATTCATCATATTTGGATTCTATGTATCTCTTCGTTATAATTATTGTATTTTGGGTTTTGATTATGTAAAAACTAGTATGCAAGTGACCTGGTCTGTGTTGTGCTGATTCAAAGATAATTCAACTTAGAGAGTTATAAACTATATTGTTTGTTTTTCACTAGTAGCACTGCAATAGAGATACAACTAGCCCACAAAGCCTTGACCAATAGGATGTTTCCTAGATATTTCTCTCTCTAATAAAAGGAATAAGTGAAAAGGGAAAAACCTAGATATTTCAAATAATATTTCTCAAGAAAAAGCCATTTTACAAAAGGAACACTGCTCACATTTGACAAGGGACCTAATTGAGTTCTTTCTACTCATTTTTGAATCATTAAGTCATGTCTTTTATTCTAAAATTGTAAATCTAATCCTCATTTATAAAGGATAGTAGATGTTTCACTTGTAGATGTCTTTAGGTTGAATCACATTAACTAGAATTAGTTAGTTAAATCATTATTTATTTCGCCAAGACTTCTACATCATGCTTGATGTTTTCTTAGGTAGAGCTACCTTGGAGTGTCAACCAGAGTTAGTTGATGAGAGGGTGCAGTAAAAGTACTACACAGGCCATGTATTGAGGTGTTACAAAGTAGATAGGATTAAGAGTTTAATCCTTTGTGATTACTCGCCTGTATAATCACAAGTTGCTTAAAGGTCGATTGTTGGAAAACCCTACTTGGTAGGTTGCGGTTTTTTCTCCCATGATCAAGGAGGTTTCCACGTAAATACTTATGTCTTATGTCTCTTAACACTTTATTTTATATCTTATTTAGTTTCTGGATTTTTGTATCAGAGGATATAGTCTCTTGATTCATGGTGGAATCAAATAAGACATCAATTGGTATCAGATTGAGTACTCTCTAAGTGGTAAACAATAGAGACATTCCCGCAATAATGGCTAATCCACCCAATATAGAGGAAGGTTTGACCTAATTTGTGATAACTTGCTTCTTATGTGTTTTATTAATTTTACCCTTCCTGTAGTTGCTACATATTGATTTTGTAGTGTGGGATTATGTAATACCCTAAGTTTTCATTTTCTAAACCTCACAAAATGATTTTCCATATAATTAGCTTTCCAACACCACAAGTATTGCATCGATTCAACATCGTGGCAAAAAGTTATGGAAATTTACCTGCAAGAGTAGTCTATCAGTTGCCAATGATCACGACTCACTTGACGACCCATAACCAGAATTTACTAGTCATTACAAGGTGTCGTAGTCACACCAATAAGGATCCCAATTTTAATCTCAGTGACCACAACTCCACTCCATAATCCATAATCAAACATTACGAGTTGTGGGGAAGGACTTGTAGTATCAATAGTGTTCAGCCCATAATCCTTTCTACTTGTTATGAGTCCAGCCTATGACTCATAGTAAGACCTTACGAGTTATTGTGTGGACCGGTAGCTTGGCCTATGTATGATCCAAGGACGCATCCCCTGACTACGACTTCACCTAATGACTCATAGTCATTCATAATGAGTCATAGTCAAAATAGAATAAATCTAGGATCCCAGGCTATGATTTAGACTACGACTCATAACTAGTCATAACGAGTCCCGAGGTGAGTTATAAAGACTAGGAGCGGGCTTTCCTGCATATTTTCCAGGGACTTTTATGTGTTTCCCCTCTCCCTTAAAGCCAAACCCTTGTTATTTCGGATTCCCAAGGGGCGGTATAAAAGATCCAAAAGCCTAAATTCATCAGTTGATCGTATTCCACTCAAAAAAGATAAAAGAGGTATTTTTTCCATCTTCATCAAACAGATTAGGGTTTATCGAGTGAAAGATGAATTCCAAGGAATTTTCCAAGGCTCTTACTACTAGGTATGTGGGGTATTCATCAGTAGGTCCCTTCCACCCATTAAGTTCCAAGAAACTCTCTTTATCTTCAAGTGTAAAACTCTTTTCCCTATTTTGGAGTTCCAAGATATCTACAAATTTAATGAATCTTCTCTCAATTGTTTTGATTATGAACCATGAAAATATACACCCTCATGAGAAATTGTTTCCATATGTTTGATAATGCACATTTCTATATCATGACTAGTTATTGAAATATTGAATGTCTTTCATGATTTTTCACACCATGTCCAGTACCATAATTACCATGATCGGTTTGCATTATTTAATGCATCTAACAACAAAGTTGCTATTGACAAGTTAAAAACTAACCTTTCTCCGCCGTTACCTAAAATATTTTATATTAAGTGTGCTTGTCATATATATAATTTAATTGTAAAAGATGGTCTTGAATTTTTTGAGTTTTATATTAAAAAGGTTCAGCTTGTTGTCGGCTTTATTCACGAAAATAATCGAAGAAAAAAAGTAAGAGAATTTAAAGTTAAATGTGAAAAAATGGACTTAGACCGTTATTAATGCCTGAAGAATGTGATACTTGATGGAATGTTACTTATACTTATTTAAAAACTTGTCTTTCTTATCAAGTTCCTATTATAATAACTTTTAATCAATATTCTGATTCTTTTCTTGAATGTATGCTACATGATTTTGATTGGGCTGCAATTGATGATCTTGTTAAGTTTTTGAAAATAATTTATATAGCTATGGTTGAATTTTTTGGTTCTTATTATCCTACTGTTTGCAATGTTTTATCTTATTTAGCCAACATTTTTTATTTTCTTAAAGAATATAACAATAGAGATGGTTGCAAAAAAGCGATTAGTGCTATGTTTGCTAAATTTAAAAAATATTTTTATCCGCTTCCCCAATTTACTTGGTTGGTGCTATACTAAATCCATGTATGAAATATAATACTATGTGTGACTTTAGTTCTATTATTTATACTTCCTTAGAGATAGATCCTGAATAAAAAAATAGATTTGTTTACGGCTATGAGTGATGCGAACATTTACATAGAAGCATTATATAACCATTATGCCGATTTACTTGATGTAGTTGTACCGATAAATATCACACCAACTGTCGCTCCTTAATCTTCCTAGGAGCCATCATCTTCTAAAAGGCCGGCACATAGTGGTTTTCTTGATTACTTTTATGATTTAAATATTTGGGAAAGGGTGGCGACTTCAACATATACAACAACTTCTCAGGAAGAGCTTAAGTATTATCTTCGATAGCTGATAGAGGATTGTAGAGCAAGGATCAATGCGCTGGATTGGTGGAAGAATAATAAAAGATAATATCCTGTGCTTTCAAGATTAGCTAGAGATATATTAAATGTTCCAATGTCAACCGTTGCATCGGAGAGCGCTTTTAGTCAGGAACGACAATAGCTTAAAGATAACCGACACTCATTAGGAAGCAATGGTATGAATGTTCTAGTTTGCCTTAGAGATTGGATTAGAGAGAAACAAAGAAATCAAGGAATGGAGGTGGAGCCGAAAGACGAACAAAATCTTGAAGAAATTATGATTTCAAGGGAGAACTCAGGACAATAAAGTCCAATGCATGGTTTTGCCCCTATTGATTTTAACTATCCTATGGCAGTTTCCATTAATATTAACATACACGAGTTGGAAAAAATGATGCAAAATATGTAATTTTTTCATTCATGTAAATTATAAGTTTTGTATTATTTTGCAATCAATAAAATACAACATTCATTTACTCCTTACTTTGTAATTTTTTTCATTTAAAGTGAATCTCTAGTTTGAATTAAATACTTTTAATATATTACTATCAAACTTTACACTAAGTAATAAACATAACAAACATATATACACATATATTCTACATATATACACAAGTGGTATTTAAAGTAGTATATATTCTACATATATTTGTATATATTTTCTATAGACTCTAAAGTAGTATATATTTAATGTATAGATGTCTATATGTTTTCTAAAGTAGTGTGTGTGTGTGTGTGTATGTATATTGTTTCAAGTGGTATTTTAAGTAGTATATACTCGACATATATATCTATATATTTTCTATAGACTAAAATAGTATATATTTAATGTGTATATATTTTTAAAGTAGTATGATACTTAACGTACATATGTTATATGTGTATATATTTTCAATAGACTCTACAACAACAACAACAACAAACCCAGTGTATTCCCACTTAGTGGGGTCTGGGGGGGGTAAGATGTACGCAGTCCATACCTCTACCTCTGATGAAGTAGAAAGGCTGTTTCCGAAAGACCCCCGGCTCAGGCACAAGATATCACACAAACACATAGTAAAGCACAGAAGCAGATGACAATAATATAAATAAGGCACCCATACGGACTCTAAAGTAGTATATATTTAACACATAAATGTCTATTATTTTCTAAAGTAGTATATATATATATAGCGTATATATATTGTATGTATATTGTTTCAAGTGATATTTTAAGTAGTATATATTCTACATATATGTCTATATATTTTCTATAGACTAAAATAGTATATATTTAATATATATATATATATAAATATATATATATATACACATATATATATATATATATATACATACATATATATATATATATATATAGTGTTTATATGTTGTATGTATATTGTTTCAAGTGGTATTTTAAGTAGTACATATTCTATGTATATGCCTATATATTTTCTATAGACTAAAATAGTATATATTTAATGTGTATATGTTTCTAAAGTAGTATAATATGTAATGTATATATGGTATACGTATATATATTTTCTATAGACTCTAAAGTAGTACTAGACATCGATGGCCCATGCCAACACGGACCCAATATGTATTATTTTGTAGTCTCAATTTATGTGATATAAATAGAATTTAGATAACTATATTTTTAATATGCTTTAGATATTTTGAGTTGTTGTCCGTCGTAATTTATAATATCTTTTATGTAATTTTCAAATGATACATGTTACTCTCCCTGTTCAAACTTTTGTAGCATTGATAGTCACTTATATTTAAAATAATTCAAGTTTTTAATTATTGAGTACCTTTTTTCTATTCCAATTTAAGTGACACAGATATAATTTGAAGAGTTAATTAAATACGTTATATCTTTACAATTTTTGAAAATGTTAATTATTGTGTTTACGTATTTATAAAAAATATATAACAAATTAAATATTTTATTAAATATTTTAAGTTGTTAACTATTTTAATTTATTATAATATTTTTATATAATTTTCAAATAATACATGTTACACTCCTTTTCCAAACTTTCGTGTAATCGATAGTTAATTATATTTTTGTTATTCTAATTTAAGTTGCACTGATATAATTTTGAGAGCCAACCAATATTTTATAGCTTTTACATTTTTTAGTTGTTAATTATTATGATCTATAGTATTTGTTACGGGTTTTTTGAATATATAATAGATTAATGTTTTTTATATTTTAACTTGTTAAATATTGTAATTTATAGTACTTTTTTGTAATTTTCAAATAATATATGTTACTCTTTTTGTTCAAACTTTTGTGGCATTAATATTCAATTATATTTTTAGATAATTTAGGTTTGTAATTACTGTGATTTATAATATATTTTTCCTATTTCAATTTAAATGATACTGATATAATTTCGAGAGTCAGCCAAATATCTTATATCTTTTAATTTCTTAAGTTATTAGTTATTGTGATTTAAAGGATTTTTTTAGTATTTTTTTTGAAATAAAAAATTAAAAAAAAATAAGACAAAAAATTAAAATGGATAAAAAAATATGAAGCCAATGGGAACGACCAATGAAGTTCTACCAAACTAGATAGACTGACCTTTAAATTATTTAAGTTGTTAATTATTATGATTTATAGTATTTTTCTACGTACTTTTTGAAACATATAACATATTAAAAAAATTTAAGATATTTTTAGTTGCTAACTATTGTAATATAATAATTTTTATGTAATTTTCAAATAATATATATTACTTTCCTTTTTCAAAATCTTTTGGCATTAATAGTCAATTATACTTTTGAAATAATTTAATTTTTTAATTGTTATGATTTATAATACTTTTTATTTTATTCCAATTTAAGTGGCACAATGCTTAGATGGCCATAATAATTAATTAGAGTAATATAGTAAAATTACAATTGAAGCAGCAATGCAGAAATGCTTTAAATTACTTATAACAACTAATTATAAGTGATATATCAAAATTACCATAAACAAATACTTGCGAAAAAAATTACTTAGATGCCTTATAATAGTTTTTTAATATTTAGATGACTTACAATAATTAATTAGGGGCGATATAGTAAAATTATGATTGAAGCAGTTGAAGAAGACATATCATAAATGTCTATTTTATTTTTTTATTCAATATTATTAATTTTTTAATACATAAATGACATATAATAATTAGTTAGGGATGATATAGTAAAAGCACGGAGCAAACAACTGAATTGGTTGGCAAAGAGAAGGACGGGAAGCTCCTCAATCAGCTAGTCAAATGTCTCCTATAAATAAGAGAATGGCATAATGCTTAGATGGTCATAATAATCAATTAGGGTGATATAGTAAAATCACGATTGAAGCAGCAATGCAGAAATGTTTTAAATTACTTGTAATAAATAATTAGAAGTGATATAGCAAAATTACCATAAAAAAATAATTGCAAAAAAAAATTACTTAGATGACTTTATATAAATTTTTAATATTTAGATGACTTATAATAATTAATTAGGAGCGATGTAGTAAAATTACGATTGAAGCAATTGAAACAAACATATCATAAATGTCTATTTTACTTTTTTTTTTTATTAAGTATTATTAATTTTTTTAATACATAAATGACATATAATAATTAATTAGGGGTGATATAGTAAAATTACAGAGTAAACAGCTGAATTGGTCGGCAAAGAGGATGACGGAAAGCTCCTCAATCAGCTGCTCAACTGTCTCTTATAACATAAGAGAATATATTTAATGTATACATGTCTATATTTTTTCTAAAGTACTATATATATATATATATATATATATATATATATATAGTGTATATGTGTTGTATGTATATTATTTAAAGTAGTATTTTAAGTACATATATTATATTGTACGTATATATATGTATATATTTTCTATAGACTCTAAACTAGTATAAATTTAAAGTATACATGTGTATATATTTTTTAAAGTAGCATATATTTAGTGTATAAATGTTGTATTTATATTGTTTAACGTATTTAAAATGTATATAGGTGTGCATATATAGTGTATATTAGAAAAAATATTTAATTTTGAGTTTAATTTTTTTTCTTATGTTTTGATCGGTTTGGACCGGTCAAAACCGGACCAAAGCTAAGTGGGTCAGTCCCGATTTATTTCAGACATTTTTAATGTTTGGGCCCAGACCAGATCGGCCCATTAAGATTACCCAGTACCAGCTGGCCCAGAACTCGATAACTGGATATGGGCCAGTTCCAAGTTGAATCGGACTGGGCCATTTAACAGGCCTGTTTCGAACAAATAAGCCATATGTTGCAATAGATTGATCATTTGTTATAACAAATGTCTATAATTGTTTGATAATGTCAACAGATGTGTCATCCATAGCACCAGGTTAGTCATCCGTTGCCATAGATGGGCTAGGAAGAATAAGGAGTGTGCATATGGATGCACTTTCATATGTGGAAGTTATGTATTACTGATAAGGTCATCAAGACAACACACATAAAGTATAATAATTTTGTGAATGTAGTTTTTAACCAATTAGGCATTGACCATTCAAACAAGATCCTGCACTATTCATTTAAGTTTGATAAGTTCGAATTGATAAGGCCGAAGGGCCATGAAATGGTGTAGATACCCTATTATGAATTAATGATGGTTCTTGCTCATGTTTATACGTGTCAAGTTTTGAGAAAGGATCAATATTTGGTTTTATTGCAGATATCTAATAGCGATTGGACTAACTTTAAGGGTACATTGGACTATGAGAAGGCCTTTGAAGCCTCTCATTGCAGCAATAAGAACGGAAAACCAATAGAAATTTCCCTAGCCCAAATTTATATAGATGGATTGTTCGAGAAGATGATTATATGCCAAAAGGAGCCGTAAGATAATACTTGCGAGAAAAAGGGAAGTTGACGAAAGACTATATCATCTGAGAGTTAATTGAAGAGGAAACATAGGGTAGCAAGGAACTTCTAGCAAATCTGGCTGATGAAACTGAATTAAAACATGAGATATATGAATCAAGTGCAAATATAAAATTGCATCCAGTAATGAAAATCCATTTGTTGTCTTTCTCACAGAAAAATAGTGCAGCTGGGTACTTTGCTAGAGAGCTTCGACTAGTTAGCTTGGTCAGAATAATCATCTATATGAAAAATAACATAACACCAAGAAAGTAGCTTTGCAGACACCGAGGGTTGTAATGATGTATAGTAAGTCAAGAAAACTTACGCCAAAAACATTTGAAGTTAAAATAAGGAATCAAGCCAAGGCAAAAATTTCTGAATTCTAAATTGCATCCCATGCCTTCTTGTTTGTGATTCCGATTAGATCCACTACTATTGACCTGATCGGAACCACAAACAAGAATGAAAGGCATATTGAGTATTATTACTTTCTTTGCAATATGGATATAATTGATTTTGTTTTCTTGCCTTAGCATGCTTTCAACATATCTTGGAGAAGATCAGAGGCTTGTTGTAGTATGTGAATCTCGATATTTTTCAAGATTACCTCCAGCTTGCTGATTTGTTCTTTAAGTTTATCATTGGAGTCTTTGAGGTTAGTATATAGTTCTTGGTCTTTTGTGAGCTCTTCAATAAAGGACACTTTCTTCAAAGTTGTGGTATTGTAAAAGGCCTTCAAAAGGCTTCCAGAATACTTTCTTCGGAATGCTTAAATGATACATGGAGGGTCGCTATATTTATTTTAAGTCAACATGTTGATGCACACTCAAATAGTTGGTAAAGTGAGCTATTCAACTGTTGGGACCACTGCTTAAGTGTGCATCAACACATTGACCTATAACAAACATAGCTACCCTCCATGTATTATTTAAGCCTTCTGAAGAAAGTGTTCTAGAAGCTTTCTGAAGGCCTTTTATAATTCCACAACTTCAAAGGAAGTGTTTCTCATTGACGAGCTCACAAAAGACCAAAAACTCTATACTAACCTTAAAGACAACAATAACAAACTTGAAAACCAAATCAGCAAGCTGGAGGCAAGCTTGAAAATTATTGGGATTCACAAACTACAGCAAGCCTCTGATTTTCTCCAAGATATGTTGAAAGCATGCAAAGGCAAGAAAACACAATCAATTATATCCATATTGCTAAGAAAGTAATGATACTCAATTTGTCGTCAATCTTGTTTGTGGTTCCAATCAGGTCAATAGCAGTGGACCTAATCCGAACTACAAACAAGAAGGCATGGGATGTAATTTAAAATTTATAAATTATCGTCTTCGCTTAGATTCCTTATTTTAACTATAGTTGTTCTTGGGGAAAATTTTCTTGACTTACTGTACATTATTTCAACCTTCGGTGCCCACAAAGTTGCTTTCTTACTGTTCTGCTATTTTATATGTAGGTGACCATCTCGACCACCGCTAGTTAGTCACAGCTCCCTAACAAAGTGCCCAGCTGCACTATTTTTCTTTGAGAGAGATGACAGATGGATTTTCATTTTTGGATACACTTTTATATTTGCACTTGATTCAGATTTCTCATGTTTTAAGTTCATTTAATTGGCCAGATATGCTAAAAATTTCCTCTTATCCTATGTTTTCTCTTTAATTAGTTCTCATATGATATAATTTTCATCAACTTCCCTTTTTTCTCGTAGGTATTCTCCTACCACATATTTTGGCATATAATCATCACCTAGAGTAACTCAACCATATAAATTTAGGCTAGGGAAATAACTATATTGATTTTCATTCTTGGTTACAATAGTGGGAGGCTTCGAAGGCCTTTTCAGAGTCTAATGCACCCTACAAGTTAGTCCAATCACCATTGAATCTTTTTACAATGCCACCAAAACTTTATTCCTTCACAAAGCTTGACACATAAACATGAGCAACAATCGTCATTAAATCTTAACAGGTGTCAGAACCATATTCATGGTCCCTCAACCTTATCAGTTCAAACCTATCAAACTTGACTGTAAAATTGCTAATATCTTGTTTAAATGATCAATGCATGATCGGTAAAAAAAACAACATTCACAAAATTAGTGTACTGTATGTGTGTTTTCACGATAACATGATTAGTAATACATAACTTCCACATATAAAGTGGTTCCATTTGCAAGCATTTTATTTCTCTAAATTCATCTTTACTGTAGCTTTTTGTGTTGTTCGAGCAAAAGTTGATCGACTTTTATTTCCATATATCTACTAACAAGAGAAAAATAATTAATGTCAAACAAGAGAAGAACAAAAAGAACATTACAATTGATGTCTACATAATTTTAAATAAGATAACACAAAATTAAATAAATACAATATATTTCAATATTTGTTCAACAGTTTCCCTTCTGTTACAATAGATTGTCCACCTATTACAATATATTACCCATCTATTGTAATAGATTACACATCTGTTGCAACAGACTCCATATCTGTTGTAATAGATTCCCGAACAGATGGCTAATCTGTTGTAACAAACTACACATCTGTTGCAACAAATGTGGAGTCTGTTAAAATAGATATGAAATTTATTGAAATACATCAAACTAGCCATGTGGTTTGATTTGTTCCAACAGTTGCTCTGTCTATTGTAACATCAACAACAAAGAAACAATAAAGCAACAACACCATTTGTTCCACAACTATTAACAACAACACTTAATGCCCCAAATTTGGTACCCAAAATGCCATATGGTGTTCATAACTCTGAACGACCACAAGCTAACCTATGACTGATATATATACATGTATACTGCATAATATATCGTATAATATGGAAACATGAACTGAAAGTCCATAAGGTTCAAACTGTAACATAACTGATAAATCATAACATATGGATGGGGTATGATATACCCAAAACAACTTGAATAAACTATCTGAAATATAATAATCTTAACATGATAGTCTGCATAACTGATAGAACTATCTAAATAAGGAGTTGATGGGATATGTCCCCAACTAACTCCAACTAATAAATTACTTATTGAGATAATATAGAAATAATCATTTCCTCAAAGGAGAAGGACTCACTACTAACTGACTGCTAATATCTGGAATCTACTGATGCTCTAGATTTCGTGCTTCAGAACCTATGGTATAAGACACCATAGCATAAATGCGTTAGTACTTTGAATGTACTGGTATACATGTGAGGTAGGCTAAATGCATGGGGTTCATATGCATGAACGATACTAACTAACTGACTAATATGAACGTGAGAATACATGCATAATAAATACATAGTAATTATATTTGAGATTATGATAACATGAATTTACTGATAGCTAACATGACTGATAACTGAGTTCTAATGACTGATATAACTAATAACATGAGTGGTTGTATCTGATAGAACTAGCTGAGTTCCATACTGTTCTGAGTTCCATACTGTATCTGAGTTCTATTACTGAGACTGAATGACTGTATCTGACAGTCCTGATTCTATAGCTAAAACTGTGGGAAGTAGTTATCTAACCGACATATCCCTAATATGCTATTATAGCTGAGTTGGGGTTTAATCTGTAACCCCAATTAGAAGGGTGTCAATACCGCGCCACTCATAAGGACAAGCTGTGGGTAACCCTCATCTGACAGTGTCCTCAAAAGAGAACGGTGGGTTCTTCATCTGAAAGTGCTTATCCACCTTATCAACCCTCATATGACAGTGTTGATGTCTCAACCTATGCTAGCTGCATAGTTCTGGAATGTAAGGATGACTTTTAAGAATCACACCCTCATCTGATAGTGTGTCTTTCCATCCTTGGGTTCACTCGGTACTAATTCCTCCTCCCATCTGAATAGAAATTGAACTGCACTGGACTGAATTAACTAAATTCTGTTGACTGATGGAATAGTACTGAGATTACTGAATTACTAAGATTTCCTGAGTCATATGACTGACTGATTTTTATGGATCATGGCTTGACTGGGGATATCATGAAAACATGACACTAAATCTAGGCACACAACTATATTTTTTGGGTACAAGTATCCCCAGGACTCGATGGAAGGAAACTGACAAGGCATGATATTCTGAAATACCTGACTAACATCAACAGTCCATAATACAATAATTGAAGATACTTCATGGGCATTTGATTATCATAGCTTGGTACGTGAATAAGATAGTATGTATACATAGCATGATTTCATAAGGCAAACTTATAAGCAATCCTCAAACAATTCCAATACATAAGAATAACATGGAAGTCATTTTGTATCACAATTTATCTATAGAGCATAATTTCTATCCTCATAGGTATTTTATCAAACACCTTGCATGCACCCTTAGGGCATAGGCCTAATCATCAAATTGACATATTATAAATAACTCAATTTATGGATTTCACTCACTTGCTAATGTAGTTTTATGAAAAACACATAAATATTCCAACGTGGGAATCATATAACAAGATAAAAATGGTTACAACCAACCCACAATATAAATATCATGATTCAGAACTTAAAATATGGTTCTTGAGCTTTATGGATGAAAGGAATCCATAAATCAATACAACGCATACCTTAGTTCTTGATTTAGTGAAGAATGACGGAGAGACTTTCTTGAAATTGAATTGCCAATTTGAAACCCTAGCTTGTTCTTGAGAGAAAATTGAGAGAAACTAGTATATTTTGGGTTCCAAATAGATGAATCTCATTTTAAAGGGCTTAAATAGGGGTGGAAAATTGACCCTTTTAACCCTGGACGTGTCTTTTAGTTTTAGTGAAAATTTTCCAAATTGGACCCCTGGCACGATGCGGTGCTATTGCGCCGTGTCACTGGAATTTGACAACTAGGAAATTGAGGGATAGCGCGATGTGGAGCCATCGCGTTGCCACTTCATGTGCGACCTGGAAGTTTAGCGTGATGCGCCACTATCGCGGACTCCTATTAGAATTTGACAATTGCCATTTTCTCTTATGGTGCGGTGCGCCGCTGACTAATATGGCACTGTTTTATGACGAGAACTTGAAATAGTCATAATTTCTTACCAGTTATCGAATTTAGGCAAATTTTATATCGATGGAAATCTTATTGAATTTTTCATATAATTAAAAGTGAAAATCTTAAAAATTCTTCATGGAATAAACATCATTCAATTTAGAATCTAACACTTGACATTCTTAGGATGAAATTAGTTAGGAAACTTTGAGGTATTATAATACCTCCCCCTTAAGAACATTCGTCCTCGAATGAGACTGACTGAGAGGGGAGAAACAACAATCTGAAGTACACACTAAACATGAACACTGAACATGACTACATAACTGATATTTCTGAGATTCATACTGAGCATGATATCTGATACATGATTTTATGACTAGGCTGATACATTAATGCATGACTGAGATTTCTAATAACTGAGTCTTCTCACAAGGAGAATGCATATCTGATGCACAAACACATGACTAATATAATGCATGAACATATAAATGAATATGCAATGGTACTTAGTACTAAGTTTAAACATGGAATTCTGAACATGATATTGATACCAAGTTGTAACTGAAATCTGGACAAAAAAATTGAAAAGCTTAAGGAGAACTATTACCTTAAGATAGAGCTGAGTTAGTGGGGAAGCGGTGAGGATACTTGGTACGCATGTCTGCTTCTACTTCCCAAGTAGCTCCCTCAATGGACTGATTCCGTCAAAGAACTTTGACTAGAGGGACATCTTTGTTCCTCAGTCCACGAGTCTGATAGTCTAGGATTTCGACTGGAATCTCTTCATAAGAGAGGTTGTTCTGAACATCTATGCTCTGAATAGGTACTACAACAGTTGGGTCACCTATGCACTTCTTAAGCAAAGAGACATGGAAGACTGGATGAGCTGAGTCTAGATTTGAAGGCAACTCGAGCTCATAAGCTACCTTGCCAAAACAACTGAGAATTTTAAAGGGACTGACATATCGAGGACTGAGCTTTTCCTTCTTGTCGAATCTTTTTACTCCATTTATAGGAGAGATCTTTAGATAGACATAGTCACCAATCTCAAACTCGAGATCTTTTTTGTGCACATTTGTATAAGACTTTTGTCAGCTCTGAGCATCCCGAATAGAGATCTGTACGACCTACCATAGAGATCTTCGAATAGAGCCATCCGAATACTAGAATGATAGTTATTATTGTATGCAAACTCAATCAAAGGTTCATCCTAACTACCCTTAAAATCAATTGCACATGAACTTAGCATATCTTATAGGGTTTGAATGGTCCTTTCTACTTGACCATCTGTCTGAGGATGAAAGGTTGTACTGAGATAAATTTAGGTACCAAAACCCTTTTGGAATGCTTTCCAGAAATGAGAGGTGAACTGGGTACCTATGCCTGAGATAATACATAACAGAACACCGTGCAATCTGACCAACTCTCTAATGTAGAGTTTGGCGTATTCCTCAGCTGAATAAGAGGTATTAGTTGGAAAAAAATGAGCTGATTTAGTCATTCTATCTACAATTACCCAAACTAAATTATGTTGGCGATGAGTATAAGGCAAACCCGTTGCAAAGTCCATGTTCACTTCTTTCTACTTCTAAGTAGGAATGGTAAACTCTACATGGACCTACTAGGCTTCTGATGCTCTATCTTAACTTGCTGACATGTAGAGCACTTAGCCACAAATTCTATAATATCTCTTTTCATCCCACTCCACCAATAGATCTCACGCAAGTCACAATACATCTTTGTAGCCCCTGGATAAATAGAGTAGCATAAACCATGTGCTTCTGCGAGAATTCACTACCTTAAGTCATCTATACCTAGAAGACAGAGACGACCCTGATAACGCAGAACACCATCTCCTCCTTGGGAAAAAACCTCTACTTTATGATCCTTGACTGACTCTTTCAACTTGACTAAACTGGGTCTCTATCTTGCTTTTCTTTCACCTCAAAAACTAGAGATGATTCTGAACTACTCTGAACCATATATCACCTTTCTCTGTATCGACTAAGTGAACGCCTAGTCTGGCAAGCTGATAAACTTCCTGAGCTAACTTCTTCTTACTGTCCTCAACATGAACAACACTACCCATAGACAGTCTACTAAGAGTGTTGGACACTACATTGGATACTCATGTCATAATCCTTCAAGAGCTCTAGCCACCTTCTCTGATGAAGATTGATATCTTTCTGATAAAAGACATACTGAAGGCTCTTATGATCTGTGAACACATCTACATAAACTTCATATAGATAATACCTCCAAATCTTTAAGGCAAATACTACAGCTACTAACTCAAAATCATTAGTAGGATAATTCTTCTCATAGAGTTTAAGATGTCTGGAGACGTAGGCTATGATCTTACCATGCTGCATGAGGACACAATCCAAACCTACTCTGGATGCATCAAAATACACTACCCCTCTGAACCATTTAGAAAACCTAGGACTGGAGCTGAGGTGAGTCGAGTTTTCAAATCCTAAAAACTCTTCTCGCAAGGATCTGACCACTGAAACTTGACTTTCTTCTGAGTCAATCTAGACATAGGGGATGCAATAGAAGAAAATCCCTCAAAAAAACCATCTATAATAGCCAGCCAAACCCAAGAAACTCCTGATATCTACTAGAGAGATAGGTCGCGCTAGTTTCGTACTACTTCGGTCTTTTAAGGATCTACTCTAATTCTATCACCGAAAATGATATGGCCAAGGAATGCTACTGACCTTAGCCAAAATTTGCACTTACTAAATTTGATGAAAAAATGATGATTTCTGAGAGTTTAAAGTACAATTCTGGGATGGTCTACATGATCACGCTCATTGCGAGAATAGAAAAGAATATCATCTATAAAGACTATGACAAACATGTCCAAGTACTACTTGAACATACGGTTCATCAAGTCTATGAAAGCTGCTGGAGCATTGGTAAAACCAAATGATATAACTAAGAATTTGAAGTGACCATATTGAGTACGGAAGGCTATTTTTTAAATGTCACATTCTCTGACTCTGAGCTGATAATAGCCGAATTTGAGGTCTATCTTAGAGAAATAACTTGCACCCTAAAGTTAGCCAAATAAGTCATCGATTCTGGAAAGTGGATACTTGTTCTTGACCGTGACTTTATTGAGTTGATGGGTAATCTATACATATTCTGAGAGAACCATCTTTCTTTTGCACGAATAAGACTGGTGCACCTCTGTGATACCCTGAGTTTTCCCGTTAAATATTTCACTCCCAAATGTGTTGAGTGGTTAAAGCCTTTTTATCTTTCCAAGAGTTCATTAAGATCTCAGACGAAAATATGTTAAATTCTGTTCTTTATCATGATTAATAATTTTTTGTGTGGAATTTCTGGATATGCAACCCGTCATCGCGTAGATTATCAAATAATCTTTCCAAAGGTATATGGATCATCCAAAACAGACACTCGAGCGATGAGTTATGATCATATTGATCTAATCGTGAATAGTGGTGAACAGTAAATGTGCAGGAAAAAAATACTGAGGCCAGGCGAATTTTAGGGTCAAATTCAAACGATCATAACTCCTTGTACATAATGCTCTGGGTGAGCTACTATATATTAATAGAAAGATCTGAGAGTCCTCTTTCCAACAAAATTTGTTTCATCCAATTTTTCCATTATAGGAAAAAGTTATGGTCGATCTACTTCAGCCTATTAAAATAGTCCATCAAAGGACAAATTTGACATTATTTGATTTTTAAGGGTATTTTTGTCATTCCTACTCCAATCCATCTGGGTAAACCATGGATTTAAGTCCATTAAGAGCATTCAATAGCTCATTTTTCTTCAAAATTTTCTAAGGCTCAAACCCCAACCCTACTACTCCAAATTTCATCCTTCTATGTCTCTTGATTGAACCGTAGAAATTTCAAATTGATTTGGGATTCAAGTTGATCATATTAAGGGATTCGAGAAGCATCCTTTATTTTCGTGAATAAAGTTCCGGAGTCGGAAGTTCATATTCATCTTTCATTTTTAGGTATGTGGGGCTTTGAACAAGAATAACTCTTTCGTTTTTGTGCCCGTATCTTTAATTTTTATTGAGTCTTCATATCCTTGTCCAAATGTCGAGTCAGTTATGGTTCAATGCATTGATACCTTGTTGATGTT
The DNA here is from genome assembly GCF_002878395.1 of Capsicum annuum. Lineage (NCBI taxonomy): Eukaryota > Viridiplantae > Streptophyta > Magnoliopsida > Solanales > Solanaceae > Capsicum > Capsicum annuum. The sequence continues at coordinate 128,600,354 of NC_061120.1, forward strand.
GAGAAAGATTAAAATGTTTTGAGCTAAAATATGTTGAGTTAGGAATCCACAAATTGATATGATTTGATAAATGAGAAAGAGATTTGATTTGGTCTTTATGATAGACCCTTGTGATGTTGTTGTGGATTTCTTAACGTGTTTTGAGCTTGTTGGAGAGTAGTACTTAGCATCGAGAGGGAAATTTGATATTTTCCCAAACCTATGTGCCACCGTAGAGTTGTTAGATGATGATATTATTGGCCAGAGAGCCCGATTGTGATTATTACAGTTTTAAGGTCGTACTCCCTGGCAAAGAGTATAATGCTCCCCCCAACGGAGGTTTTAAACGTTGGTATTCCACGTAGCTTACATGGGGTTGTCGGTTATAGGAAACTCCCGTATCCATAAGATTAAGTTTCTTGAATTACCGAGCCACTCCTAGATTTGAGTCAATGAGTTTAGATGTTTATGATGTTTTATGGTCATTTATGATGATTTATAATTACCTATGATGATTTTTGATGATATGATAATTTATGATGATTTAGGATGATCTATCATAATTTATAATTTATAATGATTTACGTGGATTACTAGATTTTATCATATGAACTATTTATTATGAAATTTCGAAAAGTATGATTTGATATAAATCAAGCCAAGTGAGTCATCATTGTCCGTATGCATGTTTTCATGATATTGATTATACTATTTATATTGTTGCATGCACCCCCACATACTCAGTACATTTCAAAGTGCTGATCTACATATTTCTATGGGCTACATTCTTACAAAAATATAGGTGCAAGCTGTAGCGCACATATCATGTTCAGCTGGGTCGCAGCTCTCGATCGGCGGTGATTAGTCTTTTTGATTCAGGGACTTGAGTTGTTAGGATTTTAGGTGTATTGTATTTTCTGTATTCAATCGCATTGAGTAGGTGTAGTTGTGAGTCATGAGCCGGCTATCTTTGGTCAATGCTAGTAGAGGCTTCATAGATAGTCACTAGTAGTCAGTGTATTCAGTTTCAGATTTGTATATATATGAGCAAATTGTGACCATGTAAATTTACTTTCATGTTGGTCAGACTAAGTTATGGGTTGTTTCCACATTATTCCTTCTATTTTATGTATTTTATTCAGTTGCTTTGGGTTATGCCAAATGAAGGGTTAGTTGGGGTCATTTGTGACCTTAAGCACCGTGTGACGTCTCAGGATCTGATTTCAGGGTGTTACAAGCTTGGTATCAGAGTATAGATTTCAAGTGTCCTAGGTTGTCTAGGAAGCCGTGTCTAGTAGAGTCTTACAGACCAGTATGAAGACGTCTATACTTTTCTTCTAGAGGCTACAAGGCATTTAGGAAAATTTTCCCTTTCTTTCAAGTCGTAGATCATGCTGTGGAAAGGTTCCTTTAGAAATTCATACGGGTTTATATCTTGCATAAATTGGGTCATTTTGCCTTGTTCTAAAATACCAGATATAGTCAAGCGTAAATCCTTATAGATGGTGCTTTCTTAGATAATCTCCTTTGATATTACGAGCTTGTAAGTGAGCTAGAAAAAAAATGATTTCATTAGTGCTCTTGAGTTCTAAAAAATTGAGGTGTCATATGTACGTTCTTGAAGGTTGTGCAGTAAGCCTATGTCGGAAGTGTTTTTGAATTTCTCCCTAGAATTCATGATGTGATTTAGTATTTTTCTTATCTGTGTACTAATGTTGAGACAGGGTGATTAACTAGTTCCAATCTTACTAGCAAAGGTTCTATAGCTTTCAAGATGTACCTCATCCCTCTTGAGTCATTCAATTGAGGTAAAGTGAGACACATATTCTTAGATCCTTGATTATGGTGTACCAGGCTTTTATTTCTTGAAAATATTTTCTAATCATCTTTTGATAAAAACTTGAAGTCTGGTGAAACCGTGTTGGGTTTATTTCAATTCACTAGTATAATTGTTTTGATATTTATTTCCTTTTTTAAAATACAAAACCAAAGTCTAGTGAAGTCGTGTGAGGCCCGTTTCAATTCACTAGCAGCTGGTTGTTTACTCTGTTGTTCTTGCATTGGTTGAAAACATGGTGGAAGGCAGTGTTAATAAATTATTATGGCATAGGCCATAGAATTATGGATGATTATTGTCGTTATGAGGTTTTGGTGAACTAGTATGTTTGGGGTGTTTGATAGATAGAAATGGTTGTTGAGATTGTTTTAATCGTAGTCAAAGTGAGTTGTTTAGTTTGTATAGCGGGTGATGAGAAAAATGAATTTAATGATTGAATTGCTACGACATTAGTGATAGGGAGAAGATTTAGTAGGTTTGAATCGTATGTACGGGAGCTTAAGTCTATTTGTTTGTGATCAAGTGTTATATTATGTGTTGAGGTAGTAGTATGATCAAGGCGTTATGGGGATTTTTTTTAAGTTATTAAATGTTAAGCGGTTAGTGTTATCCTTGATCGAGTAAGTATGAATGAGGATATGTGGTATACGATGTAATTATGAGTTAACTTGGGCATTAGAGGTTGACGAGGGTGTTAGTTTGAGATGTGATGTTAGTAAAGCACGAAGAAGTTAGTATGGTTTACCAAAGGTTTGATGTATCCATGGTAAGTGCTAGAATCTAAGCTGCGGAGTGCATGAATTATTGTATGATAACTTTTGAAGTTGTCTAAGTTGGTGGGTATTTGAGTGTTATGTTAAGAATGGGTTTTGCGCTCGCGGGTGTAGTTATGCGGGTTAAGTTATGGATCTTGTGTATGGGTATATCTGGGGACCTAGAGTAAAGCGAATGTCTTGGACTAGAGTTTGTATGGTGATTCGTTGACTCGGAGTATTGGCTTAAGTCTAAGGGGGAGATAGTAGAAAAAAAAATTAACTAAGTTAAGATTCCGGGATTCAAGTAGGTGCATCGGTGGGTTGCAAGTTGGTGGTGAGAAGTAGTGGTATTGATCCTATTTTACCCCAGCCTTTTCAATGACTTCGATATTTTCTCATGCCTTACGTTTCATTCCCTCAATCATAATACATGTTCATGCATATCATGGGAAAACATGTATTCTCCTAACTATTGAAATATGGAGTCCCAATTTTTTTAGCAGGAAAAATCGGCATTCCATAAGCTATAAAATCCAAACTCTAGTTGCACAATTCATAATGCATGTGCTTAAGTTTTATTATATGTTCAAGTTCAGTCCACTGGAAACACCCTTAGCGACCAATAAGATTCAATTTATGTCTTGGGTGTCCTTAATCCTTAATCTTGATTCTGGTTGAATTCATGCATTTGATGCCCTAGTTCTCCGGCCTCAATAACCGCACCAAGTCATACACAATATCCCTTTATATTCTACCCTTTCATAACTTTCCATTAGTCGAGGGAGTGTGGATGAACAGTGGTGACAATAGGAGAGAGTGAGCGGGTTTTTGTTGATAAAGATTGTGGCATGTTTATTTTAGCTAGGTGGCAAGTGCGGAGTATGCTTGAGGCTAGGCTTTTGATGGATATCATGGTTATTTGAAGCATTTCGTGTTGTGTTTATGAAAGTGGTTGTGTGATGGTTTATCTAGGTTTGTAGGTGGGGAATTGTTGAAGTGAAGTCTTGCGCATGGCTTAGTCAATTGGAAAAGTTAGTGAGTGTTTTCTTAAGAATAGTGCCTAAAAGTTGTCTTAATAAAGGATTGTAGAATTTGAAAAAGGTGTTTTATGGGTATTGATTAGGAGTGTATATGTAATTATAAAGATAGGCTTGAACATCATGTGTGTACATATGGACGGAGATTAAAGTTTATATTATCGATAAGTTTTGGTGTCTATGTTGATTTAGAAGTCTAAGCTAAAAGCTCTTATAAATTGATCTTGCATAGCACTCATGTATTGTGAATATATCTCCTGTCTGAGGATATTAGTTGCAAGCCTTGGCCTTGCTATAAGTTGAATTGTGTATATGCCTATGAATAGTTCCCTAAGCTTCAAGACTTGTTGATATGAATATGATGGTTGAAAATGGTGAGTATTAAATGGATTAGAGTTGATTGAGTGGTAATAAGAATTATCTGTAAGATGAGGAATTGTAACAATGTGGATGTGTGTAAATTTATAATTCGGAATGGTGCTATGTTACGGTGTTAGGTGAAGAAATTGGTGACTCCAAATTAAGCTTGAAAATGAGGAGAGAGAGTTTGGCTTAGTTAGATTTGAATAGCTAAGATTGCAAATGCCTTGTGAGAATTATGAATTGAATCAAGTATGGCAGTTGAGAAAAATAGTATTGCGGAGAAAGGGTGTGCAAAGCGTATTGATAAGCTTGAAAGTAAGGAGTTGTACTGCGTGGGGTCTAGTACTTTTATTTTGATATAATACTGATCGACCTATGCTCCGTACTTAAAATTGGGGTCGAGTTATAAATCCTTATTTCAATATATATATATATATATTGTTCGGACCATATCCCAAACTCAATTGCTTCCTAGTAGTGTTGAAAGTTCCTTGGAAAGATTTTGAATCATGTCCTAATTGAATGAGGGCGTGTCTTGATTCAGTCTAGGCATCTAGAAATTCAACTTGATAGTTATTCCGACGGATTCATATATTTCTTCCATCTTCCGATGTGGTCCAATCTCACTACTTGAAGTTTCGTGAGCATAACCATTTCAAGAATGACTTATTTGCGTCGAAGCGAGTTACCAAATTCTATTTAGCCTTTGCTTTTATTCCCGAACCAAGTATAAAGCCATGGGTCGATCATAAAGTGTCTCGTATATCAATTAGTATTATTCGGGGAGAACCGATATCCCGAGTTTTCATATCCTAGATCTTTCATCTCTTTCTTTGTGAATGCAGATTTAAATCAAAGTTAATAATTTTTCCTTCATCCAAATCTTTTAGTAATATACTCAACTATGTCGTTGTGATTATCATGAGCTTATGCGTCGGAAAGTACTCCAAAGCTTAGAAAAATATAAACTTGTTCATCAAGCTATTTTAGTTGCGTATCCTTAATTTTCCTTGTCTTCCTAACCCAATGAGCGACATTCGGGGATGAATGTTTTCAAGGGGGAGAAGTGTGATACCCCGAGTTTTCCGGTTAAATATTTCTCTCCCAAATGTGTCGATTCGTTAAAGGCTTTTTATCTTTCCAACAGTCCGTTAAGATCTCGGATGAAAATGTGTTGAATTCTATTCTTTATCGTGATTAATAATTTTTCTGTGTGGAATTTCTGGATATGCGACCCTTCATCGTGTAGAGAATCAAATAATCTTTCCAATGATATGTGGATCATCCAAAACGGACACTCGAGCGATGAGTTATGATCATTCCAATCTAACCGTGAATAGTGGTGAACAGTAAATGTGCAGAAAAAAATACTGAGGCCAGGCGAATTTTAGGGTCAATTTCAAATGATCATAACTCCTTGTACATAATGATTTGGGTGAGCTACTATATATCAACAAAAAGATCTAAGAGTCCTCTTTCCAATGAAATTGGTTTCATCCAATTTTTCCATCGGAGAAAAGAGTTATGGTCTATCTACTTCAGCCTATCAAAACAGTCCATCAAAGGACAGATTTGACATTATTTAATTTTTAAGGGTATTTTGGTCATTCCCACTCCATTCTATCAAGGTAAACCATGGATTTAAGTCCATTAAGAGCATTCAATAGCTCATTTTTCTCCAAAATTTCCTAAGGCTCAAACCCCAACCCTACTACTCCAAATTTCATCCTTCTATGTCTCTTGATTGAACCGTAGAAATTTCAAATTGATTTGGGATTCGAGTTGATCATATTAAGGGCTTCGAGAAGCACCCTTTATTTTTGTGAATAAAGTTTCGGAGTCAAAATTTCATATTCATCTTCCACTTTTAGGTATGTGGGGCTTTGAACAAGAATAATTCTTCCGTTCTTGTGCCCGTATCTTTAATTTTTATTATGAATTATTATGAGTTTGGCAAATGAATTTATTTTCAAGATATCCTACCATGAGATTTTGATTATGTATATATGTAAATTGTTCAATCTTGCCATTTATGATTATTTAATGGATTCATATGGTTCTGTAAGTTGAATTATGTCTAAATAATTCGATTATGAACTTATAAAGATTTGAATTGTAAGTTTTGAATCACATGAGTATTTAACTATTTTCGTTCTATGAATTGAGATTTAATATTGGGATTCTTGGTGTTTCTATCAAGAATTGATATATTTTGAACATGTATCCACGTTTTAAGTTCAAGAATGAATTATTGGTATTTCCAAGTGTTTTCGAGCCATGTGTCAAATTTTGAGCTTCTTTATAATGATTTGAGTTTTGGGTATATTGATATCGAAGTTGCAATGAGTCTTGATATTTTTTGAATGGTTTTGTTGAGTTAAATTGTTGAAATATTACGTATTGAGTCTTCATATCCTTGTCCTAATGTCGAGTCGATTATGGTTCAATGCATTGATACCTTGTTGATGTTGAGAAAGATTAAAATATTTTGAGCTAAAATGTGTTGAGTTAGGAATCCACAAATTGATATGATTTGATAAATGAGAAAAAGATTTGATTTGGTCTTTATGATAGACCCTTGTGATGTTGTGGTGGATTTCCTAACGTGTTCTGAGCTTGTCGGGGAGTAGTACTTAGCACCAAGAGGGAAATCTGGTATTTCCTCAAACCTATGTGCCACCATAGGGTTGTTTGATTATGATATTATTGGTCAGAGAGCCTAATCGTAATTATTGCAGTTTTAAGGTCGTACTCCCTGGCAAAGAGTATGATGCTCCCACCAATAGGGGTTTCAAACGTTGGTATTCCATGTAGATCACGTGGGGTTGTCAGTTATAGGAGACTCCCGTTCCATAAGATTAAGTTTCTTGAATTACCGAGTCACTCTGAGATTTGAGTCTAAGAGTTGAGATGTTTATGATGTTTTATGGTCATTTATGATGATTTATAATTACCTATGATGATTTTTGACGATATGATAATTTATGATGATTTAGGATGATTTATCATAATTTATGATTTATAATGATTTATGTGGATTACGAGATTTTATCATATGAACTATTTATTATGAAATTACGAAAGTATGATTTGATATAACTCAAGCCAAGTGAGTCATCATTGTCCGTATGCATATTTTCATGAAATTGATTATACTATTTATATTGTTACATGCACCCCCATATACTCAGTATATTTCAAAGTGCTGACCCACATATTTTCATGGGCTACATTCTTACCAAAATATAGGTACAAGCTGTAGCGCATATATCATCTTCAGCTGGGTCGCAACTCTCGATCGGCAGGTGATTAGTCCTTTTGATTCAGGGACTTGAGTTGTTAGGATTTTAGCTGTATTGTATTTTCTGTATTCAGTCGTATTTAGTAGGGGTAGTTGGGAGTCATGAGCCGGCTATCTTTGGTCAATGCTAGTAGAGGCTTCATAGACAGTCACTAGTAGTCAGTGTATTCAGTTTCAGATTTGTATATATATGAGCAGAATTGTGACCGTGTAAATTTACTTTCGTGTTGGTCAGACTAAGTTATGGGTTGTTTCTGTATTATTCCTTCTATTTTATGTATTTTATTCAGTTGCTTTGGGTTATGCCAGATGAAGGGTTAGCTTGGGGTCACTTATGACCTTAAGCACCATGTGACATCTCGGGATCCGATTTCAGGGCGTTACAACCCCACGGGGTCACACTGGGCCTGATGAATCCCTTTTCTAAGAGATCCTTCAACTGCTCTTTCAGTTCTCTGAGTTCTGTTGGTGCCATTCTCTATGGCAGACTAGATATAGCCTGAGTATCTGGAAGAAGATCAATGCTGAAGTCTATTTCCCTTTTGGGAGAAATTTCTGGAAGATCTTCGAGGAAGACATCTGAATATTTATTCACTATTGGGATTGATTCAAGACTGGGAGTTTCAGAACTAGTTTCCTAACTCAAACAAGATGATAAATACATCCCTTAGATATCATTTTCCTTGCCTGAAGGTAGAAAACAAGCTGACCTCTGAAAGCGAATACACTACCCTTTCACTCTAGGACGGGTTCATTCGAAAACTGAAACTGGACTATTCTATTTTTGCAGTTGACTGTGGCATAGCAGGAATGAAGCCAATCCATGTCGAGAATGACTTCAAAATCAGTCATGTCTAATTTGACTAAGTCTGTCGAAGTGACTTTCTGAAATATCATAATCAGGTAGTTCCTATATACCCGTCAGGCTATGATGGTTTTACCTACAGGGGTAGAGACTGAAAAGGGCTCTACTAGAATTTTGGGACTGATTCCAAAATTAACTACTTATAGGGAGTGACAAAAGATAAGGAAGCACCTGGATCTAGTAACACATAAATATGCACATGAAAGATCTGTTACGTACCAGTAACCACATCAGGAGAATTTTCCTGATCTTATCGGGACTGGAGACATAGAGTCTATTTGGGCATTGCCCACTAGTAGTACTAGAAGTGGCACCCTGCTAAGTTGGGCGACCAGACTAAGCTAAGGAACGGTTCTGCTGAACCTGATAACCTGACTAGGGACAATCTCTAACTCTGTGGCCTGGCTTGCCACATCCAAAATAGACATCACTACCAGCTCTGCAAGCACCCTTGTAGTTCTTACTATAAGTCTGACAAAGGGTATTAGTTTGGGCATTGCTGACACTGCCCTGAGACTTAGCCTAGCGCCCTATATTTATTACCATCCCTGAACTTAAGAGCTAGAGCATTAGCTGACGAAGGAGCTGGAACTGACGGCTTAGGATAAAACTGGGAACGGTTTCCTCCTTCTAATTTAGGATGAGCAAAGTTGAAACTACCTATCTTTGCTCTCTTATTCTGCTTCTCCCTTATCTTAATCTTTTGATCTTCTATCTGTTGAGCATGAGTTATAAGCCTGGCTAAAGTCATGTCACTATTTAACATCGCAGACCTACACTCGTTGACCACACTATCATTCACCCCAAAAACAGACTTACTCATCTTGGCACTGCTGTCTGCAACCACATGAGGAGCATATCTGGCTAATTGAGTAAACTTAAAAGAATACTCTTTCACCGTCATGTTGCCCTGCCTTAGGTTAATGAATTCTAATACCTTGGCTTCTCTCAGCTTTAGGGGAAAGAACCTCTCTAAGAATGTGGTGAAAAACTCCTCCCACTCTATAGGCCTTGCATCAACTGACCTTTCTAACTTTCACTGTTTGTACCAAGTGTGAGCAATATCTTACAACTGATATGCAGCTATCTCTGTACTCTCAACAGCTGACATCTCCATAATATCTGTAACCTTCTGAACCTGATCGATGAATTCGTGAGGGTCCGCATCTGACTTAGACCCAAGGAAGGATGGAGGATTCATTCGGGTGAAGACTCGACTCCTGGCTACAACTGAATTGGCCACGGGTTGGCCAAAATAATAGTTGGTCATTTATTCTGAGTAGCAACTGACTGAGCAAGAGTAGCAAATGCAGCTCTAAACTCTGTATGAGAAACATGTTCGCCCAAAGGTTCTTCGGGCTGAGGGGCTGACTGATTCCCATGTTTTCTTTTAGGAGGCATGTTCTGCAGAAGAAAGAGAGAAATGAATTAGACTGAGAGATTGACTTGGGGTTATGCTCACTGCCACGACATAAATACTAAAATAAGGGAAACTGTTCCTAAAATATCGCATAGCCTCCTGTACATAAATGTGGTGGACAACACACCCATGCACAAGACTCTACTAGATGTAGCTTTCAGACTTCTATGACTCTATTGAACCTGGATCTGATACCAAGTTTGTAATGCCCCAAATTTGGTACCCGAAACTCCATACGATCTCATGATCCCGAAGGACCACAAGCTAACCCATGATTGATATCTATACCTGTATACTGCATAATATACTGTATAATATGGAAACATGAACTGAAAGGCCATAAGGTTCAAAACTGTAACATAATTGATAAATCATAACGTATGGATGGGGTATGAAATACCCAAAAAAACTAGAATAAAATGTCTAAAATGTGATAGTCTGAACATGATAGTCTGTGAAGCCTCTAACTAATTGAAATGTCTGAATAAGGTGTTTATGGGATATGTCCCCAACTAACTCCAACTAATAAATTACTTAATGAGATAATAAAAAAATAATCATTTCCTCGAAGGATGAGGACTCACTACTAACTGACTACTGATATCTGGAATCTACTAATGCTCTGAAGCTCGTACTTCGAAACCTATGGAATAAGACACCACAGCACAAATGTGTCAGTACTTTGAATGTACTAGTATGCATGTAAGGTAGGCTGAATGAATGGGATTCATATGCATGAACAATATTAACCAACTGACTAATATGAATGTGAGAATACATGCAAGAATATATAGTAATTATATGTGAGATCATGATAACATGAATTTATAGATAGCTAACATGATTGATAACTGAGTTCTGATGACTGATATAACTGATAACATGAGTGGCTATATCTGACAGTCCTAAATCTGATGGAACTAGCTGAGTTTCATACTATTCTAAGTTGACTATATCTGACAGTTCTAAATTTTATAAAACTATCTAAATTCTATTACTGAGACTGAATGACTATATCTGACAGTCATGATTCTGTAACTGAAATTGTGGGAAGTAGTTATCTAACCGACATACCCCTAATACGCCATTATGGTTGAGTTGGGTTCCAATCTGTAACCCCAATTGGAAGGGTGTCAATACCGCGCCACTAGTAAAGACAAGTTGTGGGTAACCCTCATCTGACAGTGTCCCCAAAAGAGAATGGTGGGGCCCTCATCTGACAGTACTTATCCATCTCATTAACCCTCATCTGACAATATTGATGTCTCAATCTATGCTGGCTACAAAATTCTAGATTACAAAGATGACTTCTAAGAATTACACCCCCATCTGACAGTGTGAGTTCTCATCCTTGGGTTCACTCGGTGCTAATTCCTACTCCCATCTGAATAGACACTGAACATGGATTACTGAACTGAACTGGACTGAATTAACTGAATTTCATTGACTAACGGAATTGTACTAAGATTGCTAAATTACTGAGATTTCCTGAGTCACATGACAGACTGATTTCTATGGATCATGGCTTGACTGAGGATATCATGAAAACATGACACTAAATCTAAGCACACGACTATATTTTTTGGGTACAAGTACCCCCAGGACTCGATGGAAGGAAACTAACAAGGCATGACATTCTTGAACACATGACTAACATCAACATTCCATAATACAATAATTGAAGATACTTCGTGGGCATTTTATTATCATAGCTTGGTAAGTGAATAATATAGCATGTATATATACCATGATTTCATAAGGCTAACTCATGAGCAATCCTTAAACAATTCCTAAACATAAGAATTACATAGAAGTCATTTTGGATCACAATTTAGCTATAGTGCATAATTTCTATCCTCCTAGGCATTTTATCAAACACCTTGCATGCACCCTTAGGGCATAGGCCTAATCATCAAATTGACATATTATAAATAACTTAATTTATGGATTTCACTCACTTGCTAATGTAGCTTTATGAAAAACACATAAATATTCCAATGTGGGAATCATATAATAAGATAAACTTAGTTACAACCAACCCACAACATAAATATCATGATTCATAATTTAAAATAGGGTTATTGAGCTTTATGGATGAAAGGATTTCATAAATAAACACAATTCATACCTTAGTTCTTGATTTAGCACGGAGAGACTTTCTTGAAATTGAAACCCTAGCTTGTTCTTGAGAGCAAATTTGAGAGAAACTAGTATATTTTGGGTTCCAAATAGCTGAATCTCATGTTAAAGGGCTTAAATAGGAGTGGAAAATTGACCCTTTTAACCCTAGATGCATCTTTTAATTTTAATGAAAATTTCCCAAATTGTACCCCTGGCGCAACGCGGCGCTATCGCGTTGTGTCACTGGAATTTGACAACTAGGAAATTGAGGGATGGCGCAATGCAGAGCCATCGTGTTGCCATTTCATGTGCGACTTGGAAGTTTGGCATGACATACCACTATCGTGGACCCCTACTGGAATTCGACAATTGCCATTTTCTCTTGTGGCGCGGTGTGCTACTTACTAATATGGTGCTGTTTTACTACGGGAACTTGAAATCTTCATAACTTCTTACCCGGTTATTGGATTTAGGCAAATTTTATATCGATGGAAAGCTTATTGAATTCCCACATAACTAAAAGTGAAAATATTGAAAATTCCTCATGGAATAAACATCATTAAATTTTGAAGCTAACACTTGACATTCTTGGGATGAAATTAGTTAGGAAACTTCAGAATATTACAAACACACCACATGTTCCAACCCCACCAATAACATCATTAACAATATCAACAACAAAGAAATAAACAAAATACATATAAAAAAATGATACTGCCAACAAGGCTTTTAAAGTTAAAAGTCACCTTTTCTTTAAATTTTTTTAATAAATAGGATAGAGGTAAAGGGTAATTAAATAAAAATAGATGTAAATAACTAATTTAAATAACTTACAAAGAAAAAAGCAAGAATAAAAGAGCAATAGTGAACCATACCTGCAATGTCAAAAGCAAGGAGATCAAAACAATAATTTCAGTCGAGAAAAGATATAGATTGGTTAAGATTTAAAGGTATCCTCATGAAAAAGAGAAAAGAAATGACAGCAAAAAAAAAGAGATGATTATGATAACCCTAAAGAGGAGAGAAAGAAAAAGAAGAGAGATGAATTAATTTATGGCTAAAGAAAAGATAATTCTAAAGATGGGATTAAATACTCATTAATAACTTTTAAGGGCATGAGAAGACGGGTGACATTGAAAATAAAAGATAAGACTACTCAAAGAGGAGAATTTTGAGTTATCCAAGAAATATATTTTACCACCTTAGTATTTTATCTTTTTATTTCAGACAAAAAATTACTTTAAAATGAAAAAGATTTTTAAATATATATGCCATCTGTTGAAACAAATATCAATATCTATTTGTAAATTTCAAATAACTCAGTCATCTGTCACAACAGATGCAAATATCTATTTGATATTTAAAATAGATAGGTAATCTGTTGCAACAGATCTCAATATCTGTTTGAAAATTTTCAATAGCTCAGTCATCTGTTGCAATAAATTTCTTTGCAATTAATTTAGCTAGAACTAGGGATGAGTTGATAGGGTCAACTACAACTTCAATTGAGTCTTTGCAATTACATAATATTGGTATTGGGTTTCTCCTAACCTGAGATGTCCATTGATCAATCTAAGTTGAAATGATTCTTATTAGCTTATTATTAAGCTAATACCTAAATTTTTTTATCAAGAACTAGGAATAAGTTGATAGGGTCAGCTATAACTTTAATTGAGTCTTTGGAATAGCATGATGTTGGTTTTGCATTTTTCTCAGCCCGAGTCATCAATCGATCACTCTAAGTTGAAACAATTCATATTAACTTATTATTAAGTTAATACCTAAATTGATTTATCTAGAACTAGGGATGGTTGATAGGGTCAACTACAACTTCAATTGAGTCTTTTCAGTTGTATGATGTTGGTGTTGCATTCCTTCTAACCTAAGTCATCAATCGATCACTCTGAGTTGAAATGATTCATATTAACTTATTATTAAGCTAATACCTAAATTAATTTAGCTAGAACTAGGGATGAGTTGATAGGGTCAACTACAACTTTAATTAAGTCTTTACAGTAGTATGATGTTGGGATTACTTTCCTTCCGATTGGGTCGTCAATTGATCAATCTGAGTTGGAACGATTCTTATTAGCTTATTATTAAACTAATATCTAAATTGATTTATCTAGAACTAGGGATAAGTACATCGGGTCAACTACAACTTCAATTGAGTCTTTGTAGTTGCATGATATTGGTATTGTGCTCCATACGACTTAAGTCATCAATCGATCACTCTGAGTTGAAATAATTCATATTAACTTACTATTAATCTAATACCTAAATTGATTTAGCTAGAACTAGGGATGAGTTGATAGGGTCAACTACAACTTCAATTGAGCCTTTATAGTTGCATAATGTTGGTATTGTGTTCCTCCCTAACTAAGTCGTCAGTCGATCAGTCTGAGTTTAAATGATTTTTATTAACTTTTATTATGCTAACACCTAAATTGATTTAACTGAAACTAGGGATGAGTAGATAGGATCAACTACAACTACAATTGAGTCTTTGTAGTTGCATAATATTGGTATTACATTCCTCCCAACCTGAGTCATCAATTGATTACTCTGATTTAAAATAATTCATATTTACTTATTATTAAGCTAATGCTTAAATTGATTTATCTAGAAATAGGGATGAGTTGATAGGATCAACTATAACTTCAATTGAATCTTTATAGTTGCATGATGTTGGTGTGGCGTTCCCCCTAGCCTAGGTAATCAATCGATCACTCTGAGTTAAAATGGTTCATATTAACTTATTATTAAGCTAATACCTAAACTGATTTTGCTAGTACTAGGGATGAGTTGATAGAGTCAACTACAACTTCAATTAAGTCTTTGTATTTAAATGGTATTGGTATTGAGTTCCCCTAACCTGAGTCACCAATCGATCAATCTGAGTAGAAATAATTCATATTAAGCTATTATTAAGCTAATACCTAAATTTATTTAGCTAGAACTAGGGATGAGTACATAGGGTCAACTAAAACTTCAATTGAGTCTTTGTAGTTGCATGATGCTAGTATTGTGTTCCTCCTAACATAAGTCGTCAGTCAATCACTCTGAGTTAAATGATTCATATTAAATTATTTTTAAGGTAATACCTAAATTTATTTAGCTAGAACTAGGGATGAGTTGATAGGGTCAACTACAACTTCAATTGAGTCTTTGCAATTACATGATGTTGGTATTGTGTTCTGCCCGACCTAAATCATCAATTGATCTCTCTGAGTTGAAATGATTCTTATCAACTTATTATTAATCTAATACCTAAATTTATTTAGCTAGAACTAGGGATAAGTACATAGGGTCAACTGCAACTTCAATTGAGTCTTTATAGTTGTATGATATTGATATTGCGTTCCTCCCGACTCGAGTCGTTAATCAATCACTCTGAGTTGAAATGATTCATATTTATTTATTATTAATCTAATACCTAAATTGATTTAGTTAGAACTAGGCATGAGTTGATAGGGTCAACTACAGCTTAATTGAGTCTTTGCAGTTATACGATGTTGGTATGTTGTGTTCCTCCCGATCTTTGTCATCAATCGATCAATCTGAGTTAAAATGATTCTTATTAAATTATTATTAAGATAATACCTAAATTTATTTAGCTAAAACTAGGAATAAGTACATAGGCTCAACTACAACTTCAATTGAGTCTTTGTAGTTACATGAAATTGGTATTACTTTTCTCTCGCCCTGAGTTGAAATGATTCATACTAACTTATTATTAAGCTAATACATAAATTGATTTAGCTAGAACTAGGGATGATTTGATAGGGTTAACTACACTTCAATTGTGTCTTTGTAGTTGCATGATGTTGGTATTGCGTTCCTTCCGACCTGAGTTATCAATTGATCACCCTGAGCTGAAATCATTCATTTAAACTTATTATTAAGCTAATACCTAAATTTATTTATTTATAACTAGGGATGATTTGATAAGGTCAACTATAATTTCAATTGAGTCTTTCCAATTGAATAATGTTGGTTTTGCGTTTCTCTCGACCTAAGTCGTCAATCGATCATACTGAGTTGAAATAATTCTTATTAACTTATTATTAAGATAATAACTAAATTTATTTATCTAGAACTAGGGATGAGTACATAGGGTCAACTACAACTTTAATTTAGTCATTGAAGATTCATGATATTGATATGCGTTCTTCCCAACCTGAGTCATCAGTCGATCACTCTGAGTTGAAATAATTCATATTAACTTATTATTAAGCTAATACCTAAACTAATTTAGCTAGAACTAGGTATGAGTTTATAGGGTCAACTATAACTTCAATTTATTCTTTGCAGTTGCATTATGTTGGTATTATGTTACTCCCAACCTGAGTAGTCAATCGATCACTTTAAGTTGAAATGATTCATATTAACTTATTATTAAGCTAAAACCTAAATTGATTTATCTAGAACTAAGGATGAGTTGATAGGGTTAACTACAACTTCAATTGAGTCTTTGCAGTTGCATGCTGGTTGTATTGCGTTCCTCCCGACCTGAGTCATCAATCGATCAATTTGAGTTGAAACGATTCATATTAACTTATTATTAAGCTAATGCCTAAATTTCTTTTTTAGATAGAACTAGGGATGAGTTGATAGGATCAGCTATAATTTCAATTGAGTTTTGCAGTTTCATGATGTTGGTATTGCGTTCCTCCCGACCTGAGTCATCAATCGATCACTTTGAGTAAAAATAATTCACATTAACTTATTATTAAGCTAGTACCTAAATTTATTTAGCTAGAACTATGTATGAGTTGATAGGATCAACTACAACTTCAATTAAGTCTTTGTAGTTGCATAATGTTGGTATTGCATTTCTCCAAACCTGAGTCATCAATCGATCACTCTGAGTTAAATTGATTTATATTAACTTATTATTAATCTAATACCTATATTTATTTAGCTAGAACTAGGTATGAGTTGATAAGGTCAACTACAACTTTAATTTAGACATTGCAGTTGCATGATGTTGGTATTGCATTACTCCCAACCCGAGTCGTCAATTCATTACTCTAAGTTGAAATGATTCATATAAACTTATTATTAAGCTAATACCTAACTCGATTTATCTAGAACTAGGGATGAGTTGATAGGGTCAACTACAACTTTAATTGCATCTTTGCAGTTGCATGATGTTGGTATTGCGTTCCTCCTGACCTGATCGTCAATCAATCAATCTGAATTGAAATAATTCTTATTATCTTATTATTAAGATAATTCCTAAGTTTAGTTATCTAGAACTAAAGATGATTTTATAGGGTCAACTACAACTTCTACTATGTCTTTGTTGTTGTATGACGTTGGTATTGTGTTCCTCCCGACCTAAGTCGTCAATCAATCAATCTGAGTTGAAATGATTCATATTAACTTATCATTAGCTTATATCTAAATTTTTTTTGCTAGAACTAGGGAGAGTACACAGTGTCAACTATAACTTCAATTGAGCCTTTGTAGTTGCATGATGTTGGTATTGTGTTCCTCCCAACCTGAGTCGTCAATCGATCACTCTGTTTTGAAACAATTCATATTAACTTATTATTAACCTAATTCCTAAACTCATAAGCGTTCCAGTTAAACTTTTTACACTTTATTATGATGAGACGATTAAAAATTATATTTTTTAAAATCTAAATAAATAATTATGATGAATTCAGACCAAATTAACAATTTTAAAACTTGTCATTTTTCACACAAATCAACCCATACAAATCATCCATTTGCGGGAAAAATATTTCATTATTTAAAATCTCTAGTTCGTGTTTTTTTCTTTCTCTCTTAATAATACAAACAACAACTACTTAACATATTGCTCAACCCTTCAAAACATATCGATTTTCTTCCAATTTCCAACCATATAGTATTTATTTTTTACTTCATTCTCGCTTGTATCTATTGTGTTCTCTTTCTTTGCAGGTAACAGAGTTTGAGAAGAGTTATACATTTGTTCTTTATTATAAAAATTAGGGTTTTTAGTTAATGATGTAAAAGAAGACTTTTCGTTGTATTAACTTTGAGAATGGGTTAACAATTTTGAGTTTTGAGGCTAAAAATGTAGGAAGAACTTAAGAAAACCCTTGTTTTTGTCAAAGTGTTTCATCAACTGTCGTGGTATTATTGGATGGTATTTGTGGTGGTGTTGGTAGTTGTTGGTGGTGGTATGGTATTGGTGGTCTTAGTGGTGGTATTGATGGCATTGGTGGTGTTGGTGGTGGTCTCGGTGGTCTTTGTGCGGGTATTGGTGGCATTAGTGTTGATGTTGATGGTCTTGATGGTGGTCTTGGTGGTCTTGGTGGCATTGGTGGTGATCTTAGTGGTGGTGTTGATGGTCTTGATGGTCCATCTGTTGCAATAGGTGGAACCTCTTTTGGGAGATATTAAATAGGTCTTCAAACAGATTCCCCATCTGTTCCAACTGATGGGTTATTTGTTGGAATATTTTTTTGTAATGTGATGTATAATAATTTATTGAAATTTGTCTTACCTTTTTTTTTAATTATACAGACATCAAATGTAATGAATTTTTTGTTTTTTTAGTTGTTTGTAGTTAAAAGAGGTCTCCCAAAAGAAAAGAAACTTAAAATGTATCAACTTCTGACCACCTAACAAAAAAGGCTAGAGTACAGATGGATTCGGAGGAAAAATGAAGCTGAGGAAAGTTATGAAAAGAGAGGCAGAGAAGGATATATAGAGGCTGGTGAGGAAAATAAAAGTGAGGGGAAAGAAGAAGATAAAGAAAAAGAAGATAAAATAGAAAATGAGAAAGAAGATGTTGATCAACATGATGATAAATAAGAAGATGAAGAAGTAGAAAGTGAGAAAGAGGATGATGATCAACATGATGATAATGCATCTCCAATAGGGCGTGAATTAAGATCAAAATTCTAGCATGATCCTATCAAAACTATTAGTATTGACAGGTTTCAAGTTGCGATGCCCATAGATGACCCTGCAGAACTAACTGGTGATCTTGTAATTAAATGTCAGTTGGGGAAGCCTTTTGATAAATTTAGGAATATTATGAAGAATGAAAACATAAACGAACTTTTTAAGTAGAGCTGCTTTGGACACTTTCTTGCGCTGCCAAAGGACCAAACTGCCCATTTCCAAATGAGCATGGTATATGGTCTTCACAAGCACAGGATCAATAACGTGGGGGATGATAAAGATTCAACGGAGTGGGGCAAAAATATGGATGAAATCCAGATCAACTACTGTGGCATGACAGTTTGTTTTGGCATGAAAGAGTTTTAGTGACAGACTAGGGTTGAGATTGTCCAAAAGAACCTCTTATCAAGGAAACACCCCGTAAAAAGTCTAAGGCAAGCAGGACAGCCAAACCACCACTATCAAATAAAGAGAAGGAATTGTCCAAGAGACCACCCACTAAAACCAACAAACTCAAGGAAAAAATAGATTGGTTGTTCGACATTAAAGGACGTAGCTCCAAAGCGGCGGATTTGAGAGAAGATCTCAAGGATAAAACCATACCAAAGTAGTATAAGGATCAATTATGCTTAGTTTGGTTTGCCCATTCCGTTATATTGGCAAGAGATGGCAACAAAGTCATAGTATTGGCGCTTGCTGGGGATTTTGAGAAATTCAACAATTATCCCTGGGATATGATAGCTACAACTTGACTGTTAAATATTTATGACAAAGCTATCCTCAAAGATGATTACATTATATGGCTTTTCTTGGACTTTCATGGTAACTTTAATCACTCTTTGCTTACTCATCCATTAATTTATATTGAATAATTATTTTGACTTTTTTGTCTTGCTTCCTATTTACATATTTTAGACGTGGGAATTTGAAGTCATTCCTCCCTTCCGAAAGTAGGTCAAGGATTACCCAGATTAGATTTCTCATCCAAGGATCCTTAGGTGGTTGGTTACAAAGACAGCACAAGAATTAAGGAGGATGATCTCTTTAACCCTCTGGATGATGCATTACGTCTTATTTTAAGTAAAATAATTTGACTCAAAGAAAGATATTTAAATAGATGTGCCATCTGTTGCAACAGATGGGTCGTCTATTGCAACCGATTAACCATCTACACAAATGTCCTTAGAAATAGAAGGACAACCAATGTTAGCATGGTTTAGTGGTAATCCCCTCACTTTGCTCTACACAACCTCTCCTTTTTCCACTCTCGAATTACCACCTTGCACTTCTTTACTCCTTTCAATCTTTTATCTCTCATAATAATTTGGATTGGATTAGGTAGGTATTTTTCTTCGTGGCTTGGGCAGCAAGCAATTCATGAGGCTATTCCCCCATTGGTCTCTTACAATATTTGGCCAATTTTGCACGTTTGGAACTCTATGTTGTGCAAACCAGTTGGCACCTAAGCATACATGACTGTATGTCAATGGAAGAATATCACACCATACCTCCTCATGGTATTCAAATTGGGAGAAGACAACCTTGACCCTCTCGGTAACCTTAAACCCGTCCAAGAAGTATGAAACAAGGAAAGGCTCAACAAACAACCCCGAGAAGTCAACCATGGATGGAACGATGTAGTTACTATAGTACCTATCATTTAATACAATGAGGCAGCCCGGTATCCCAGAAATGGTCACCTTTCTAGAGTGTACACTCCTTCTTGGATCAACATTATAAGGCATACGAGTACCCCTTGGTTTAGGAGATGCATACCCTCTTATTCTTATTGGACAACCTCTACTATAGCTAATAAAATATTCACACTACATCGACCTTGATAAAAAGTACTACAAGGTGGAGAATATGTATATTCACACTCCTCACGTGTACTCTTATCATATGTCTCATAAGTTTTACGAATGAAAGGGTTATACCTAACACCAAATCTAGGTTCGGAGTAAGAAGTGTAAGACTACTCATATGCCCCAACATCATCATAAGATCCATTACGAGGTCCTACATCATCTCCAAAGTTACCATAAGCACTAGGCACTTCATTCACCTCATTTTCTCCCTCAAAACAGTAACTTCCAAATCTTCCCAAGTTTCGATCATGGCTATTTTCATAGCCTCCGCAATCTCCCTTAACTTCGTAGCCATAAAAACCCTCACTGCAATCATAGTCCCCCATATTGTAGTCACAATAATCCCCGGCTATCAAAGTCATATTCCCCTTATATCACCCTTTAAACCTATAAAATGAACAAACAAGATTAGTAGTAAAGCTCCTCACCAACACTCGTATACACTTACCTTTGTGATTCTCACAATTGGAGCGGCGAATATTGAAAGTTGCTTATACTCCGATAGTCAATAGGATGTCAACTCTACTTGGTGGCCGGAATAGATTCTTGTTTGATCGACTCAAGACATAAAATAAAATTTACTTACGAACTTGAAATAAAGAAGTTACAATGAGTTAAAAATGAGAAAAGCTCACAAATAATGAAGACACGAAAGAAACGGATTCAATAATTAATCTACAACTAAGTAGGTGATTACTAGTTGTTAATTAATTCTAGAATCAAGACATGAAACTAATGAAACAATAAGATGAAACTTAGAATCTAAAATTTTGAGCTTAAAAATATTACGTGAACAGTAGCTGTGATGACATGGCAGCCACGTATTAGTTCGGTTTTATCAAGTGGTTATTCTCAAATGTTCAAGTCTTGGTCAAAAATTAATTTAGATTGGTGGAATTTGTTTTAGGAGGGAAAATAAGTCTTGGAGTCTTTTTCAATTTTCAAGACTTGACTTTTTTGTACTTCTCCTTAAAACATGGATCCTTAAATCATGGAAAAGTATTGGAAAGTGGTTGAGACTTGATTGATAGGTCCTTGTTAGTTCTAGTGTCTTTCAAGACTAACAAATAATACTTTCTTTTCCTTCAACTTTTTGGATTTAGCATTCACTTTATCTTTAACAATATATGAAGGTGGTGATGAACATCAAGAACAGCAACAACAACACCAAGAACTACAACAATAATCTTCAAGAACACCAATAATTTTCACACGGCCAACTCCAATCCACAATAACAATATCTCCAACACTTGGCCAAGACAACTACAACTTTAACAAAATGGTTCTCAAGCCACCAAGTAACAAAAATATCGCATGGTCAAGTTTAGAACATCAAGAAGAAACCACATGGCCAAAACAGTCCACCATAACAATGGTTAACAACAATGAGCCAAGCTTATGTTCACAACAACAACTTTCAACAAGTTCAAGCTCAAGTATAGATCTAGACTCAAAGTGTTAGTGGACAAGAAAACTAACACTAGAAACAACAAAACAAACAATAACACTACTAGATCTAGTCACACAACAAACAAATCTCAGCCAAGACACAACAAGAACACAATTTTGGCCAAGATTACAAACACGGACAGATTGCTATTTTTATAGAATTTTCAGTTTTTAACACTTTTTTTAAAATTTTCTAACAAGCAAGCCCAAGATTGATCTTATAGGAACAAGATCAAGCCATGCTCTGATACCAAATGATATAGGACAAACAAAGGAACACCAAAATTAGTCCAAAAAATAGTTGACAAAATAGAAGAAATCCGTGAACCCTTTTGGAGACCAAGTCTAGGCTTCCCAAGAACACAATAACAAGAAGATAACAAGGTGTATTTTAACACCAAAATAGAAACAATGACACAAGATGAAATAAGTCATGGATTCAACACAAACACAAGGGAAATTGCATAGAAAATAAAGATAGTTAGTGAGACCAAGATTATTACAAGATTAAGAACCAAGTGTATTTCAACACTAACCCCTAATGAATGTAACAATCAAAAACACACTCTTACGGTGACCATCAAGGGAATGAACTCACCTCAAGATCTACCGTTTCCAAGCAAGATCAATACTGGCTTTTTCAAGCCCTATGCTAAGGATGGCTTTTCCAAGCCCTACAACTAAGGGTGTTACACTCTCAAAAGAGAGAAAATATGTCTTTCAATTCTTCATCATTCAAAATCTAGTGAAAATAATACTAAGGGAGCCTATTTATAATATATTACAAATGAAGATAAGAAGATCACTTTTTCCTTAATGAGAGGGGCGGCCATGGTGTGTAAATACACCATGTGTAATGTCTAAAATGCCCTTAATTAAGGTCTAAAACTGTGAGTCCTCAATCTTAAATGCTCTAAGAAAGCTTCCACACGCGAGATTGCTTTAAGTTATGCTTAAAACTGGTCCTCCATGCATGTTCTTGTATTCTCGAGGTGACCAACTCTTGAGCCTCTATATGTTGGCCTCCAAAGATGTCATCAAAATATAAGATGGCCATTTGTCCCGTATCAATAAACTCCTTGAATAACTAGAGGACTATCCGTTGCATCTTTCCACTATATTTTTCTTCCTTACAATTACTAACCTATTCAAAAATTATCTTCTTATATCACAGTATGTTGATAAAATTCTCTGCCTCATGATGGGCAGACAATTAGCATAACCAGATACTTGTGATGCTGTCGATAGGATAATGGACCTCAGCTTCTATAATAATTTCAAGGATAGGTACAATGATTTTAGGTCGCTAGCTGACACTCTCAGTCGCTCGAGATTTGATTGGTTAGTTTCTAGGTTCCAATAGGATGAAGATATGATTAAATATGTTAGAGGAAAGAGTCCATATCCACATGGCAAGAGCTGGACCAATGCAAAGAGAATTTTTGCAGTTATGAACGTGGACGTTTAATAGTTGCTGGTTATTGAGATACTACTCGAGGAGGGAAAGATTAAGGTTTATGACTGCAACTTACCTATCTTCGATGATAATACATTTTACCCACATGCAGCCACTGTTGGAATTGTTCCCCAACTTATTGAGACAGAGTAAATTGATGGATCATTTTCCAGTGAAAGTGTTGATGAAGAAAGAATGGGATTTTGAAGGTCGAAACAAGGACATAACCTTCCAAAAAATAAAATTAGAGTTGCATAAGGATCATATGTGCTTGCTTATATTAAATATTTGCTAACTGGCATAGAAATAGTCGAGCCAACGACCGCTCTATGCAATGATATTGTGGAAAACATGCAAGAGGTTTAGGATTATGAGGTGCTAACTGGATGCTTGGAGCCTATGTATAAAGAAGATGTAGAAACACAAATACCATAATAATTTTTTATTTTAAGCTACTTCACTTTACATGTAGTGGCAATTTTTTATATTTGATGAAAGTTGAATTTTTTATAATGCAACAGATAGTCTATCTGTTGTAACAGATAGACTATCTGTACTGACAGATTAATTATCTGTTGTAATAGGTTCGTCATCTGTTGCATTATGTAGATGTTTTTAAGTCAATTTGTCGTAACAGATATACAATCTGTAGTAACATATAGTCTACCTATTGCAACTGATAGGTAATCAACTGGAACAAAGCAAAACTATAGAAAGACCTGTCTGATAATTTCCAATAGATGACCTACATGTTGCAACATATTTCTAAATCTATTTGATAATTTCCAATAGATATTTTGTTTGTTGCAACAGATGAATTATCCATTGTAATAAATGCATTATCTGTTGCAATATTTAAATCTAGTATTCTATTTCAATTAATAAGTTCAAATCTAAGGATTATATTAAATTCGTAGGCGACATAAAATAAATTGAAGCCTTCAGAAATTACTTGAAATAACTCAATAAATAAATTAAATGTAAAAAAATTATTATGGGCACAGATAATCTACTCAACAAATAAATCAACAATTTAACCTTTAGTGCTAACAATTCCTAAGGAGAGGTTATTGCTTTGACAGACTCAAGCTATAAATATCTACTCAATATGGACAAGTTGTTCTCCATCCGGTGCTATGGAATTTGGATTTGGTCGTTGTGGATCTTTAATGTCGCTTGCATACGCTTTCGTTTTTCCGTATTTCCATAAAAGAGTAGCATATATTTTACAAAGTAATCTGGCATCAAGTCCATCATTTGGTACTTGTAATCCATCCATCAAATACTAATTGTAAGCAGCAACAAAAAGACTGCAATCCCTGTATTTTTGAAAAATCAGATAATCTATATCTTGCAATTCATGTAAGCATTGTGAAATTTATGAAATAAAACTAAATCATGATACTTACAGGCTACCAATGGGTTATTGAGTAATTCCTTCATCATATTCTACGTCAAATGGATTACCCAATTTATCCTGATGTGCTTCAATCGTCGACCAATCAGTATGAATCTTTTGGTCCAAAAAGCAACTTATACTAAGGTAAGTAGGTAATATTTTGGCCAGCTTTTGTATCTCAGACGACGGCCCAAAAAATCTCCTTCCTAACATCGAGTCACAAACTTGGATGCGCCTCTCTTTTAGAATGACGATAGTTAATTTCCAATGGAATTCATCACCATAATTGATTGGGATGTACACTTCGTCAACCAAATGCCAAGGTAAGCCAGCTGAAATGCTAAAACCTTTGATAATGTTGATTAAGCATTCCTCAATTTGAGAAACTTCCAACTGTTGTTGACAATATCAATCGTAGGCATTATTGATGTAAACTTTGTACAAATAATTATCTATCGTATATCTGTATTGTTCTTGTGTTTGCAACTTGGCCTTCTTTCAAAGGTAGTAAAAAATGACATCGATTTGTTGCACATATTATCAAATATTTCAGATTATGTGACAATAAAATTAATACACAGATGCAATTAAATAAAGTATTAATTAATAGTTATATGTATATCATTTAAACCTCGTCATTCTAGCAAATTTAGGGTTGTGACATCAAATAGAACCAATCTTTCATTTTGGGATGTACAACAACAAAGTCGAACATATCAAAATCAAGACCCAATTCATTCACTTTGTAGTGTGTTGACACCCAATTTTGACCTCTCGATGCTCTCTTAGGATGATATTTTTTGTCAAAATTATTTAACCTTTAATATTAATATTTTTGTGCATTATTTTGGTTTTATAATTTTCAACAAGCCACATTCATGATTTAAAAAATGTACAAATTATTTTATTATTTTTTAGTATCATTTTTTTACAATTCAAATATTACATTTTATATAATTTTATTAACATTTATTAAATTATTCATAAATTTTCAAACTCACAATTTACAAATGCATTGTCTTTTATTATTATTATTATTATTATTATTATTACTACCACTACTACTACTATCGACATTTTTTATATAATAATTTTACGTAACATTAATTTTACATGCATGATTATTTTAATATTGACATCTAATTATTTTACTCGTCATTATTATCATGCCTTTATCATTATTATTAAAATAGCAGCCTAATTGAAATTGATTTTCCTAGTTTATTTAAATTCTAGCCAATTTGTATTCAATTAATGTCAATTTTAGCCAATTTGGCACTAATTATAATTTTTAACCCATTTTAAATTTATTCTAATCTCACCTGTCAATCAAAATTGATCCAACGATTGAGATCGAATCAACCTCTCTTTCCTTTCCATCCGTCTCCCCTCTACTTTCTCTCTCTACCTCCCCCTCTCTTTCCAAGGATTTACCAAAGCTGTCGCCGGCCACCACCACACCAGTCACTACGGCTGGTGATCCACCAGAGCAGTAGTGCCCAATCCTTTTTTCCCTCTCTCTTTTCTTATTTTCTCTCAAAAAACCAATGCCAGCAGCCAGCCACTATCAGCCACCGCCGCCTTATCTCAAGCCGGAGCCAGCGCGGCTCTTACCTTTACAGCCATCTTTGGCTACCGCCCAAATATGGCAAAGCCAGCCACCATCATTGCCTCAACAATAGCAGCAACCACTCAACACCAGCAGTAGCCGGTGGAGCAGTCACAGTTTTATGTTGGCAAAAAATATATTGAGATCGGGTTACTTTAGGCTGACCATGGAAAGTGATTGCATCCTATACGTGCAGAAATGCCACTAGTGCCAAACTCATGCTAACATGCTTCAAGTTCCTCCTAGTGAGCTTCACGACACCAGCTCTCCTTTGCCCTTCGCAGCTTGGGGCATGGATATCATTGGTCCCATTGAGCCGACCGCGTATAATGGTCATAGGTTCATCCTTGTCGCAATTGACTACTTTACCAAGTGGGTAGAAGCCACCTCTCATAAATCCATTGCAAAGAAGGTTATGGATGACTTCATTTGAAATAACATCATTTGTCGATTCGGAATTCCTAAATCCATTATCACTGAAAATGGTTCCAATCTCAACAGAGACCTAAAGAAAACCACATATGAGAAGTTCAAGATCAAGCATGGAAATTGCATAGCATACAAGCCGCGAACAAGAACATCAAGAAGATCCTGCGCAAGATAATTGACAACCATCGGCATTGGCACGAAAAGTTACCCTTTGCATTACTGGGGTATCGTACTACAATAACAACTTCCACAGGAGCTACACCTTATTTTCTAGTCTATGGTAGCGAAGTAGTGATATCTGCTGAGGTCGAGATACCATCTTTGAGAATTATCTAGGAAGCAGAATTGGGTGATGCTGAATGATACAAAGCAGATTCGAGCAACTAAAACTCATTGACAGAAAATGGATAAATACAGTTTGTCACGATCAGCTCTATCAGAATAGAATGCCCAAGGCTTTCGACAAAAAGGTTAGGCCAAGACACTTCGCACCTGGGCAATTGGTTTTGAAATGAATCTTCTCATATTAAGATGAAGCGAAAGGAGAATTCTCACCCAACGGGCAAGGCCCTTATGTGGTTCATCGAGTCTTGATAGGAGTACTCATACTTGTAGAAATGGATGGTGTAGTTTGGCCTAAACCCATTAATTCAGACGCTGTTAAGAGATACTACGTTTAATTTTTACCTCACACCCCTTGAATTATAATTGGACCTACGATTGACCTGATTCCCATTTAAGAGGGATACATAGGCGCTCCTATGGAGTTTGGTCGCATTATAACAAAATTCTTTTCTCCCTTCTTTATGAGAATTGTAACTGGGGAAGAATTTTTTAGAGGACCTCAAAAATTCTATATGGGCATGACCACGACATAAATTATGAACTGGGGAGGAATTTTTGAGATGTCAAAAATCCTACGAACAGACTTGGGAATCCTGGCAACAAGATAAACTTATACTGGGGCAGAAATTTTTGAGTAATCCTCAAAAAATTCTTAATGAGAGAAGAAGGACTCATAAGAGTTGTGTTGTCTCAAAACATGTCACAGTTAATAATTCAACAACGTTTCACATGTATAACTTTAAAATAATGACTATTTACAAACATGACTTTTCTTTTAAAAAATATTCATTCACTTTTTGTCTACCTGAGTAAAGGCCCGGACGAGACTCATCAATAAAATGACGACCTCAAGAAGAAGACACTTTAGTTAAGGCAGAAGCACAAATCAACCTCCTCTTTTACAAACTCACAATTTTTCTTTGAGTACAGGATTAGCAGATACAGATAACAAGAATCACTCCATCACAAGAGGCCCAACGGCCAATCCAACATCATGAAGCGAGGCCCAACAGTTGATCGAACAATACAACAGAAACACTTTCTTATCTTTTACTATCTTTATTGTTATAGTTGTCTTCACTACATCGCTCAATCTTCTATAAATACATATATCCGTGCTAACCATTTTTATCTAGTTGAGATAAAAGTGGCAGGACTAACAGGTACAGATTACTCCATCATGAGTAGCCAAACAGCTGATCCCATGATTACATAGTGCATCGAGAAGCCCAAAAGTTAATCCCACAATGAGAAGCCAAAAAGATAATCCCAAGATTCCATAGTGCATCGAGAAGCCCAAAATTTGGTCCCACAATGAGAAGCCAAATAGCAAATCCCACAATTCCACAGTGCATTGAGAGGCCCAGGAGTTGATCCCACAATTCCAAAGTGCATCGAGAAGCCCAAAAGTCGATCCCACAGTGAGAAGCCAAATAGCTGATCCCACGATGAGAAGCTAAACAGCTAATCCCAGGATAAGAATCCAGACCGCTAATTCCACAGTGCAACGAGAAGCCAAATTATTGATCCCACGATATAACTGATATGCTTTCTTTATTTCCACATTCACTTTATGTTTATCAATTGCTTATCTTTTACATGTCCTAACCTTTGTTATCAAGTATATTTTAAAGTCCGTAGGTGACGGAGAAAGAGTAACAAACAGAAATAATTTTCATTCATGTTTTTGAAATATCACCCTATTTACCCATCCATCGTATAAACCCAACTTAAAAACTCACTTACCTTTCATTTTCACATTTCTCCTCACGTCATTATTTAAAATCATATTCATTCCCATCTCACTAACCCACGATAAAATTGTTGATGCCCCAGCCTTTATCAATAACATGCTTTAGGAATATTGTTCATTCCTAAATCTACAACTACACACGTCCTAATTTTCGTAAAATCGAAGATATGTAGGCGACTTAAAGAGAAAGTCTCGGCCACACTATTTTTAAAACACCTCCCATTGATTTCATCCTAAAAAACCATTATCTCGATCGAACAAAATTGGCTCCTATATCAACTTTCATTGTTTGACAATTTATTTATCACTCTCAAGCAACGAAGGGGCAGCTGTTGACACCCAATTTTGACCTCTCGATGCTCTCTTATGCTGCTATTTTTGTCAAATTATTTAACCTTTAATATTAATATTTTTTCGCATTATTTTGATATCAAATAATTTTTGACAAGCCACATTCATGATTTAAAAAATGTACAAATTATTTTATTATTTTTTAGTATCATTTTTTACAATTCAAATATGACATTTTACATAATTGTATTAATATTTATTAAATTATTCGTAAATGTGCACACTCACAATTTACAAATGCATTGTCTTTTATTATTATTATTATTATTATTATTATTATTATTATTATTATTATTATTATTATTATTATTATTATTATTATTATTATTATTATTATTATTATTATTACTAATACTACTACTATCGACAGTTTTTATATAATAATTTTACGTGACATTAATTTTACATGCAAGATTATTTTAATATTGATATCTTTTTATTTTACTCGTTATTATTATTACGTCTTTATCATAATTATTAATATAGCAGCCTAATTTAAATTGATTTTCCTAGTTTATTTAAATTCTAGCCAATTTGTATTCAATTAATGTCAATTTTTGCCAATTTGGCACTAATTCAAAATTTTAACCCTTTTAAATTTATCCTAATCTCACTCGTCGATCAAAATCGATCCAACGAATGAGATCGACTCAACCTCTCTTTCCTTTTTAAACTCTACAACTAAATCCTAACTCTCATTTCATCCACCTCTCCTCCACTTTCTCTCTCTACCTCCCACCTTTCTTTCTAAGGCTTCATTAAAGCTACCGTCGAACACCACCACACCGATCACCATGGCTGGTGAGCCATCGGTGAAGCCGTACCCCATCTCCTTTTCCCTCTCTCTTCCCTTATTTTCTCTCTAAAACCAACATCGGTAGCCAGCCACCATCAGTCGCTGCTCCCGCTGCCTCATCTCAAGCCGGAGCCAGCGCCACCCTTACCTTCACAGCTATCTCTGGCCAGCTTCCAGATCCAAGGATGCCATCCACTATCGTTGCCTCAACAACAAGAGTGACCACTCAACACTAGCAGCAGCTAGTGGAGCGGCCATGGCTGTCGCCGCTGCTTTACCACTCTCTCCCCGACCAGTGAAAAACTCTTCTCCATCTCACTATCTATTTACCAGCATTCTCTCGCTGGAATTTGATAATCGATGAGGCTTTCGATGACCACCTATGATTTCTCTCCAATTTGCTTTCTCAATACTTTAAATGGCATGTTTGCTTTCTCCATTAAATAAATCAGATTTTAAAACTTACCATCTATAAGACTCGGTTTTTATATGTTTTATTGCAAATACATGTCTGTAAAAAACCTTAAAATCTTAGATTTTTGTATGTCTTAACTGAGCATGCCTGCATGACTAAGGATTACTTTTAACTTTTTTATGATCGACCATGCTAATGCTATCCTCACCTATCAGGATAAAATTACAACCTTTTGCTATCTCTCTTGCTCAATTTGATTTTGAACAATCTGTTTTGCCAAATACGATAGTTTGAAGACATTTAATTGACCTCAAATTGTATGACAACTTAGTATTGATTTACCCTTGATATATTTTGATTGATTTTATGCTTTGACTCATTCCTCATCCCTTGATCATGTGATCCCTCATTCCTTGATTAATGTGATGCCTTATCCCTTGATTAATGTGATTTTAGCATTGAAATTGATAAGTTATTTTGGCATGCTTGGATATCTGATTTGCCTTAACTTGCTGTGTAACATATTTTTGGTAAAATGGGATTCGATTCAGCCTAATTAAAATAACTTGATGACTTTAAAATTTTACTATTTTCGTCACATATGGTAAGTATTAATATTCAGGCATATTTTATTATTAGTATTTGCCTCTTTTATGTCCAAGAAATATTTTGCTGATACGTTTATGATAATTTGCTCAATTTAAATTTGAATAAATTAATAGCCTAATTGTTGCCCGATTGTGTGCAAACATTTATGATAATTTAGAATATTTTTCTCCCCTTAATTGATTGAGTTTTGATTTTTTAAATATAGGATTTTCCTTTTGTGCTACTGATTGATTATTACATATTTTTTTCATTGAAACTTTCTGGTTTCCACTATTTAAACAAGCCCTTTTTTCAATTAGCGGACAACTCTTGACTATTACTCTCGAAAAAAAGGGTTACTGACTACTTTAATACAAAGAATAAAATATTTTCTCAAGTTCTTTGGTTCGGGATTTCGACGAAGCTCTCTCCTTACTTGCTGCAATTGCTCTATTTAACATCTTTGTTATTAATTTTTGCTGCTAACGAGTAAGTGTTTAAACGATGTACTTATATATCTTTCTTTGATAAATTGTATTGTGTTAGAGAACTTGCCTATAGAAATTAATTCAAATAATTACTCTGTGCTTGCCTGCTTCGTCTTTGCTTCTTTGTGTAAGACGATGCGTTTGTATATTCGAGTAATCTTTTTGTGCTTGCCTCGCTATTTTGCTCATGTTTGAAAGGTATTAAGCGGTACTTTAATATTTGATGAGTCGTTCGGGAATAGGAGTAACGTTGTTTAATTATTTTCTTTTATCGATGTATCGTTTATGTTGTAATAACCTTTGTAAACTCGATATATTGTACTAATAAAATTTGAGGACTGCTCAGGGGCGGAAATTTATGTGCTTTATGAATAGTGAAGGTAAACACGACCTATGTTTTTACATGTATTACATGCTATGTAATTCATTTAAGCAAACAAACCTAGAATTTATTAATACTCGAAGCGTTTAGACACTTAAGCTACAACTTATTAATTAATTCGATTAGAAATCTTGATTTTAGGATCTAACTAACATCCGACACGCTAAATTAAACTCCTACAGGATAATATATTTTTCCAGCATGTTAAACATTAGAATTAAGCATGTTTTGGTGTGTTAACACAATTTAAGCATGTTAATATTTTTTAGCATGTTAACAATTAATTTTCTACATATTAATACATTTTGAGCATGTTAAACACTAGAATTAAGTATGTCCTGGTATGTTTAAGCCTGTTAATACAAATTTAAGCATGTCAATATTTTTAGAGCATGTTAACATAAAATTCCTATGCATTAACATATTTTCTAGCATGTCAAAACTGTAGAGTTAAGCATTCTTCAGTATGTTGAATATTAGGTTTCAGCATGTTAATGTTAAAATTCCAACATGTTAACTACCTTCCACATGTTAACATAAAATCCTTGCATGTTAATTCATTTTCCAGCATTAAATTTATTTTTAGCATGTTAATGGACTTTTCAGCATTTAAAATGAATGTTGGTAATAATTTTCAACATGTAATTTTAACTTCATACACTGTCATCAGTTTACAACATGTCTCGCACAATAAATTAATAGGTATCACTCCCCCAACGTATTTAAATTACTTCGGCATGTTCTTATCAATTTATAACATTGTTTGAAATAATCTGACAACTATTTCTCATCAATAACAATTACTTCTTGCTGAGATATCATGCGTATAGGCTTTAAATACACCGAACAATTGTTTGTCTTACATGTTAATCACTTTAATCACTTTTAATAACTATAACACCCCGAGTTTGCACCCCGGATGCCACACAGTGCTTACGACCCCGAAGGACCACAAGCTAACCCATGACTGATACATGGTGTGAGCACTAAATAATAATACTAAAACAATGCAAAAAATAGGCTAAAATACCATAAGGTTTATAATATGAATGCTGATAAATATAGTACCGAAATAACATCTAAGAACTGAATACTGACTGAACTAGTCTAGTCTGAAAAGCCTCTAACTGAATTGTCTAGATGTGGAGTTGATGGGACAAGCCCCCAACTAATTTCGACTACTGAAATACTGAAGCTACTGAAATACTAAAATAAAAGCATATCTTTGATAAATGAGTACTCACTACTGAAGCTGCTGCTGCTATCTGAATCTGTCTAAGCGCGGTCAGGAACCTGAGCGTCCAGACCTATGATATGAGACATCATAGCATAAAGAGAAAGTATGCGTCAGTACGTGGAATATACTTGTATGCTAGATGAGGTAGGGCTGATTGCAAGGGTTCACATGCATAAACAGTAACTGACTGAATGATATGAGTATAACTGAATTAGAGTACATGGATAACTAAAACTACCGTAAAATACTGAGTAGTAATATTGTGCATAAACATGTATACTGTATCTAAGCTTTTACTTTCTGAGTACTGATTTCTAATACTGAGTAACTGATGTCTGAGATTACTAATAACTAAATTACTAATACTAAGTGACTGTTTCTGACAATCCTGATTTTGTAGAACTAAACTAAGTTCTATATTGAGGCTGAAACTGAAACTATGGGAGGTAATTATCTAACTGACATGCCCCTCTCTGAGTGGATCGGGGTCCAACCTGTAAGCCCATTCATAAGGGTGTCAGTATCGTACCAAAGGTAAAGACAAGCTAAAGAGTCACCCTTATCTGGTAGGTGCCCTGAATAAGAACAGTGTATCCTCAACTGGCAGGTAAAACACCTATCAACCCTCAACTGGTAGGTTGATATCTCAACCTACACTAGCTACGTAGTTCTGGAACGTAAGGACTACTTTTAAGGGTCACACGCTTTACTAGCAGGTGATCCCCCATCCTTGGGTTCACACGATGTTGAATCCTACTCCCAACATAATAGACACTGATTATTAAACTAAACTGGACTGAGCTGAGTTTAATTGAGTTCTATAACTGACTGAGTACTACTAATCGTGACACTATCGATACTATTCTGTAACTACTATAGCTCTAGGTAAATTACTAGATTTTGGGGTATTGAATGCCCCAACGACTCGATAGCATTGAAAATAAAGCATAGCACAATCTTGAAACTTGCTTGGTAACAATGCATTCGTTTAGTCATTTTATCAAAAACTTAATATGCATGAGCTTGTACATGAATGGGGTCTCATAATAACATGTTCACTCTTCAATTTACATAAGGATTTTATCAAACACTTGAGGAGCATATTATTTCACATAATAATAGTCAACACATGAATATCATGGATACAATAATCAATTATAAATTCAAGGGTTTATCATGATAATCACATATTCATCACACATGCTATTTAATTTTATGAAAATTGCAGTTTAATCATAGATTGTTACCGAATTAATATAATGAACATGAATACAATCAATTTCAAGCATGGAAATCATAACTCTATAAACTTGTATATTTAAATAGGGTTCTTGGACTCCATGGGTGAAAAGGACCCATGAATGAACACCTAACATACCTTAATTGATAATTTCGTGGAGATTGTGGTGAGTTCTTGAGACTTGATTCTTAAGCTTGATAAAACTAGGGCTTGT
This sequence comes from Capsicum annuum, assembly GCF_002878395.1. Taxonomy (NCBI): domain Eukaryota; kingdom Viridiplantae; phylum Streptophyta; class Magnoliopsida; order Solanales; family Solanaceae; genus Capsicum; species Capsicum annuum. The sequence goes on from NC_061120.1 coordinate 128,634,958, forward strand.
TCTTGAGATGATTTTGTGGAAAAGATGAAAAATTATGCTATTTGGGGCTTTAATCCCGTGTTATGGACCTATTGGGTAAAGGGAAAATGACACATTTGCCTTTAAAAATGCAAAATAAAATTGCAAAAATTACCCAGACTGGACTGGCCAGGACGCCACGGGCTCTGGAGTGCTGCTCTGGGTAGGGAACCGTGGTCTACATCGTGGGCTCTCCCCATCACTGCACTGGGTAGCGCGCCGTGAGCTAATCGTACTGAGCCACTATTTTGGTGTTTCAAACACGCCCTTATGCTTGTCCAAAAATTCCAAAACTCACCCAAGATGTATTATTGACTTCCCCAATCATGAATCAACTTAAAAACTAACTATCTAAGGTTGGGAAGGTCATAAATAAATTCCTCAAAGTTTGAGGACTTTAGAAATGACTTAAGTACTAACACTTAGCTGAAATTTTCTAAGTTTGGGACCTCTTTTGGCATGCTTTAAAGGACTCAAATGACTAGGATTTTGCGAGGTCTTACAATATCTCCCTCTTGGGAAAATTCATCCTTGAATAGGATAGATAGAACTAAGAGGAACTGCTAAACTGTACGTACACTGACATGAATAACTGGAGCATGACTGAATTTTGGAGATATCACATATGACTGAACTATTTCATGAATGCATGAATGATATAAAAATGTTATGCGGTTGTAACTAAGCATGAAGTAGAGTAAAATCTAAGGTAGACTATTACCTTAAGCTGAGTCTGAGTTTGCAGAGAAGAGGTGAGGATACTTGGTCTGTATATCTACTTCTGCTTCTCAAGTAGCTCCCTCAACGGACTGATTCTGCCAAAGAACTTTGACCAAGGGAACTTCTTTATTCCTCAGTCTGTGAATCTGACGATCAAGGATTTGGACTGGAACCACTTTGAAAGAGAAATCATTCTGAATATTTACATCCTCTAAAAGGACTATGACTTTTAGGTCACCAATGCATCTTTTTTCCAAGGAGACGTGGAATACTTGGTGTACTGAGGCTAGGTCAGAAGGCAACTCAAGCTTGTATGCTACTTTTCTGAAATGGTTGAGAATTCTGTAAAGACTGACATATCGGGGACTGAGCTTTCCCTTTTTGCCAAACCTTTTCACTCCTTTCATGGGAGAGATTTTCAAGTACATAAAATCACCAATCTCAAACTCGAGATCCTTTCTCCTCACATCTGCATATGATTTCTGTCAGATCTGGGCTGCCCCAAGCCTTTCTCTGATTAACTGCACTTCTCAAAGGCATCAAATACCAAGTCAGGCCTTACTACTGTAGCCTCACCTACTTCGAACCAACAAATAGAAGATCTATATCTTCTCCCTAAAAAGCCTCAAACGGAGCCATCTAAATACTAGAATGATAGTTGTTATTATACACAAACTCAATCAAAGGTAATTGGTCATTCCAACTACACTTAAAGTGAACAACACACTCTCTCAAAATATTTTCTAGAGTTTGAATAGTTCTTTTTGCTTGACCATTTGTCTGAGGATGGAGGGTTGTACTGAGGTGGACTTGGGTACTAAGCCCCTATTGGAAGGCTTTCTAAAAGTGAGAGGTAAACTGTGTAGTCTTATCAGAAATGATGGATAATAGAACACCGTGCAATCAGACTAACTCTTCAACATAGAGCTTGGCATAATCCTCGGCTAAGTAAGGGTATGAACTGGCAAGAAATGAGTAGATTTATTCATCCTATCTATGATAACCCAAATCGAATCATGCTGATGACGAGTACGAGGCAAACTCATCACAAAGTCCATGTTCACTTCTTCCCATTTCCATATAGGAATACTGAACTCCTGCATGGACCCACTAGGCTTCTGGTGCTCAATCTTAACCTGTTGAGATGTAGAGAACTTAGCTACAAACTTTATGATATCCCTCTTCATCCCACTCTACCAATAGATCTCCCGCGAATCGTGGTACATCATAGTGGTCCCTGGATGAATCGAGTAAAGCTCACCGTGCGCTTCTGCAAGAATTTATTATCTTAAGTCATCTACACCTGGCACACATAGCCAATCTAGAAAGGTAACACACCATCTCCCCCTTGGGAGAAAACCTCTACTTTTTGATCTCTGAATGACTCTTTCAACTTAACAAGACTGGCATCTCAGTCCTACTTTTCCTTTACTTTAGAAACCAAAGACGATTCTAAACTATTTTGTACCCACACACTACCCTATGCTGAGTCGACTAAGCTGACACCTAGTCGGGCAAGCTGATGGACTTCCTGAACTAACTTCTTCTTACCATTCTCAACATAAGAAACACTACCCATAGACAACCTACTAAGAGAATCTGCCACTATATTGGCCTTGCCTGGATAATACAGAACACTCATATCATAATCTTTCAACAACTCTAACCACCTTCTCTGACGCAGATTCAAATATTTTTTAGAGAACACATACTGTAAGCTTTTGTGATTTGTGAATACATCAACATGCACACCATACAAGTAATGTCTCCAAGTCTTTAAAGCAAACACAATAGCCGTTAACACTAGATCATGGGTGGGATAATTCTTTTCAATGGGCTTAAGTTGTCTAGAGACATAGGCTATGACCTTATCTCTCTGCATCATGACACAACCCAAACCTACTCTGGATGTATCACAGTATACCACAAATCCATCTGAACCATCTAGTAAAGTCAAAACTGGGGCGGTAGTGAGTCGAGTCTTCAACTTATGAAAACTCTTCTCATAAGAATTTGATCACAGAAACTTAGCTTTCTTTTGACTCAATCTAGACATGGGGGATGCAATAGATGAAAATCCTTTAACAAATCGACGATAATAGCCAGCTAAACCCAAAAATCTCCTGATATCTGATGGAGAGATGGGTCTAGGCCAGTTTTTCACTGCTTTAGTCTTTTGAGGATCAACCTTAATGCCATCGCTAGAAATACTATGACAAGGGAATGCTAGTGACCTTAGCCAAAATTCGCACTTACTGAATTTAGCGAACAACTGATAAGCTCTGAGAGTCTGAAGCACGATTTTGAGGTGATCTGCGTGATCATTCTCGCTATGAGAATAGAAAAGAATATCATCAATGAAATCTAATGGGGCATTAGTGAGACCAAAGGATATGACTAAAAACTTAAAGTGACCATATCGGGTTCGAAAAGCTATTTTTGGAATGTCACAATTTTTTTACTCTGAGTTGATGATAGCCTGATCTAAGGTCTATCTTAGAGAAGTAACTGGACCCTGAAGTTTGTCAAATAAGTCATCAATTCTAGGAAGTAGGTATTTATTCTTGACTAAGACTTTGTTCAACCGATGGTAGTCTATACACATTCTGAGAGAACCGTCTTTCTTACATATGAATAAGACTGGTATGGGGAAATAATGGGTTTGATGAATCCCTTATCTAGGAGATCTTTCAACTATTCTTTTAGCTCTCTAAGTTTAGTTGGTGCCATTCTGTATGACGGAATAGAGATGGGCTGAGTGCTTGGAAGAAGGTCTATTCCAAAGTTGATTTTCCTTTCAGGAGAAACTCTGGGAAGATCTTCGGGAAACAAATCTGAGTATTTATTTACTACTAGAACTGACCCAAGACTAGGAGTATCTGAACTAGAGTCTTTGACTCATACAAGATGATAGACACACCCCTTAGATATCATTTTTCTCGCTCTAAGGTATGAAATCAACTAACCCTTAAGCATTGTAGTACTACCCCTCTATTAAAGGACTGGTTTATTTAGAAACTGAAAATGAACAATTTTTTTTCTACAATCAACTGAGGCATAGCATGAATGGAGCCAATCTATGCCGAGAATGAGGTCGAAATTCATTATCTCTAACTCTACTAAGTCTTTAGAAGTGACTTTCTGAGATATCATAACCAGACAGTTCCTGTATACCTATTGGGTTATGATAGACTGACCCACTGGGGTGGAGATCGAGAAAGGTTCTGTTAAAACTTCTGGTTTGACCTTAAAGTTGACTGCTACGTAAGGAGTTACAAAAGACAGAGAGGTTTCTCAATATAATAAGGCATAAATATGTAAATGGAAAATTTGTAATGTACCAATGACCACATTAGGATAACTTTCCAGATCATATCAAGGCTGGAGTGCATAGAAGCTGTTTGGGCATTGCCCACTGGTGGCACAAGAAGTGGCACCCTGCTAATTCGGGCGATCGAACTAAGCTAGAGGATAATTTTACTAACCCTGTGAACCTAACTGAGGATTATCTCCAATTTTATGGACTGGCTTGCCACACCCAAAATATACATCACTGCCAGAGCGGCAGACACCCTGATGGTTATGCCATATTTCTTCCAAAGAGGATTTATTCGAGCACTGCCGATACTACCCTGAGATTTAGAGCCTGCTGCCCTATCTTTTTTACCATTTCTGAACTTAGGCACTGGAGCACTAGCTGAGGACAGAGCTGGAACTGAAGATTTTGGACAAAATTGGGTATAATTACCGCCTTCTAACTTAGGCTGAGTAAAATTGAAGCTACCTATTTTAGATCTCTTATTCTCCCTCTCTCTGCCTTATTCTTAGCTTTTTCTATCTATTGAGCATGGACCATGAGCCTGTATATGTCCATCTCTTTAATTAGCATCATAATCCTACACTTTTTAACCACACTCTCTGATAGCTCAGACACGAACTTGCTCATTCTGGACCTATTATCTGCTACTACATAGGAGCATACCTAGCTAACTGAGTAAACTTGAGGGAATACTCTTTTACACTCATACTGCCTTACCTAAGATTGATGAACTCTAACACCTTGGATTTCCTCAACTCCAAAGGAAAGAATCTTTCTGGAAAAGTAATAGGAAACTCTTCCTATTCTATGGGCTCTGCATCCGTGCCCCTGTCAACCTTCCACTACTTAAACCACATATGAGCTACATCTTGTAGCTAATAGGTAGCTAACTCAACACTCTTACTGGAAGTCACTCCCATAATATCTATGACTTACTTCACTCTGATCAAGGAACTCATGTGGATCCTCTTCAGACTTAGATCCTGAAATAAGAGAGGATTTATTCAGGTGAAGTTCTGAATCCTGGCTGCAGTAGTATTGGCCACTGGATTGTCCTGAACAGCATCTAGCTGTTTATTCTGAGCAGCTATAAAATTGGGTAGAGTGGTGAACGCAACTCTAATTCTACATGGGAGACATGCTCGTCTAGGGGATCTGCCTAAACGAGCTGAGGTGTTGGCTGGTTTTATGTTCTTCATTTGTTGTTCTTTTTGGGAGGCATATTCTATAAATGGAAGAAAAAAATTAGACAGAGAGTTTAACTTGAGCTCATACTCACCCGCACAATATGAATACTGGAAAAAAGGGAAACTTTCCTAAAAATGCCTCATAACCTCTTATACATAAGTGTGGTGCGCTATACACCCATGCATAAGGCTCTACTAGACGTGTCTTTTAGACTCCCTAGGACTCTGATGAACCTTAGGCTCAGATACCAAGTTTGTAATGCCCTGAGTCTGTACCCTGGATGCCACACGGTGGTTATGACCCCGAAGGACCACAAGCTAACCCATGACTGGTACCAACTTGAGCACTTAATAATAATACTGAAATAATGCAGAAAATAGGCTGAATACCATAAGGTTCATAATCTGAATACTGATAAATATAGTACTAAAATAACATTTCTGAGAACTGAATACTGTCTGAACTAGTCTAGTCTGAAAAGCCTCTAACTGAACTATCTAGATGTGGAGTTGATTGGACAAGCCCCCAGCTAACTCCGACTACTGAGATACTGAAATAAAAGCATATCCTACATAGATGAGGACTCACTACTGAATCTGTTACTGCTATCTGACTCTGTCTAAGCGCGGTTAGGAACCTAAGCGTCCAGACCTATGATATGAGATATCATAGTGCAAAGAGAAAGTATGCGTCAGTACGTGGAATGTATTGGTATGTTGGATGAGGTAAGGCTGAATACAAGGGTTCATATGCATGAACAGTAACTGACTGAATGATATGAGTATAACTGAAAAAGAGTACATGGATAACTGAAACTATCATAAAATACTGAGTATGCAATACCGTGCATAAACATGTATATTGTATCTGAGCTTTTACTAAAGCTAAGTACTAATTTTTTATACTGAGTAACTAATATCTGAGATTACTAATAACTAAATTACTGATACTAAGTGACTATTTCATAATGTACTGATTTTGTAGAACTGAACTAAGTTTTATATTGAGGCTGAAACTGAAATTGTGAGAGGTAAACATCTAACCGACATGCCCCTCTCTGAATAGATCGGGTTCCAACCTATAACCCCAGTCGGAAGGGTGTCAGTACTATGCCACGGGTAGAGATAAGCTAAAGAGTCACCCTTATCTGGCAGATGCCCTGAATGAGAGCGGTGGTACCCTCAACTGGTAGGTAAAACACCTTATCAACCCTCAACTGGAAGGTTAATATCTTAACCTACGTTGGCTACATATTTCTGGAATGTAAGGACTATTTCAAAGGGTCACACCCTCTACTGGCAAGTGAGCCCCCATCCTTGGGTTCACTCGATGCTTAATCCTACTCCCAATTAAATAGACACTGTTTATTAAACTGAACTAGACTAAGCTTAGATTAACTAAGTTCTGTAACTGACTGAGTACCACTGATCATGACACTACCGAGACTATTCTGTAACTACTACAGCTTTAGGTAAACAGCTAGATTTTTGGGTATTGAATACCCCCAATACTCGATAGCATTGAAAATAAAGCATAGCATAATCTTGAAAGCATGATAATACTTGTTTGCCAACAATGCATTCATTTAGACATTTTGTCAAACACTTAATATGCATGAGCCTGTACATGAATGGAACCTAATAATAACATGTTCACTCTTCAATTCACATAAGCATTTTATCAAACACTTAGGGAGCATGATTATTTCACATAATAATAGTCAACACATGAACATCATGGATACAATAATCAATTGTAAGTTCAAGGAAAATCATGATAATCACGTATTCATCACACACGCTATTTAATTTCGTAAAACTTGCAATTTAATCATGAATTATAACCGAATTAATATCATGAACATGAAGACAATCAATTTCAAGAATGAAAATCATAACTCTATAAACTTGAATGTTTTTATAAGGTTCATGGACTCCATGGGTGAAAGGGACCCATGAATTAACAACTAACATACCTTGATTGTTAATTTCATTGAGATTGTGGTGATCTCTTGAGACTTGATTCTTGAACTTGATGAAACTAGGGCTTGTTCTTGAGAGGATTTTGTGAAAAAGATGAGAAATTATGTCATTTGGGGCTATAGTTCCATGTTATAGACCTATTGGGTGAAGGAAAAATGACTCATTTGCCCTTAAAAATATGGAACAAAACTGTAGAAATTACCTAGACCGGACTGGCTAGGGTATCGCGGGCTCTAGAGTGACGCTCTGGGTAGGATGCTGTAGTCTGTATTGCGGGCTCCCCCCAGCACCGGACTAGGCAGCAGCTAATCACCCTAATCCACTGTTATGGAGTTTTAAACACGCCCTTACGCTTGTCCAAAACTTCCAAAACTCACCCAAGATGTACTATTGACTTCCCCGATCACGAATCAACTAAAAAACTAACTTTCTAAGGTCGGGAAGATGGTAAATAAGTTCCTCAAAGTTTGAGGGCTTTAGAAATGAATAATTCCTAACACTTAGCTGAAATTTTCTAAGTCTGGGACCTCCTTTGGCATGCTTTAAAGGACTCGAACGACTAGGATTTTGTGGGCTCTTACAATAACCAAAAGGCTAACTTGGGACAATTTATGCTACGTGATGGCCTATCTGTTTCATATTTTAAATTCCTAGGAAACATAGTTTTGTTTGTCTAGATCACAAATCCAAAATAGTAAAGCCCAATGCCTCTTGGGCGATAAGTGAAATGATAGGTGTTTTGAAAGCATTAGTTTTATCCTTTCTTTTAGAATGTTTTTAGGATTGACAACCAACCTAGATAGGGTGGGGCAGATAGTCATTCAAAAGTGATGATACCCAGAGACATTACACGATGTTTGACATTGCGACTTGTTTAAGAATCCGACTAGTGAGTAGGATAATGATTAAAAAAGTTGGGGTTCTGATCCAAATGAAAACCAACAATATTTCTTTTTTTGATTTTTTTTGAATTTGTCCTTTTCTTACGTCTACTTTACATGTTTATTTATTTGGGGTAGTTAGTTTTATGAGCAGTCTTTTTTTGCTATAATTTTATCTCCTTCTATCTTCTCACTTGTCCTATTCCTACATCATTGCTTGTGTTCACTTAGACAATTAATAGTTAGAATAATTAAGATTTATTCATTATCTTGTCACCTAGTTAATAAAATAAGCAACCTTTGTTTACACATAGAATCCCCACGTAAAGTACGAATTTGGCCGTGAACCACCTTTGTGGACCTTGAAAAGTGCCTAACAACTTCTTTTCGAGGTAATTTAAACCCCTACCCAAATTTCTGGTGAATTAGACAAAATAACAAAATAGGTTCGTAGTTAGCCTAGATCGTTGCCTAACACACCTTAATACATTAGATGGTGACTCTTCACACCCTCTTCTATAAATAGTCCCAAAAGAGTGGTCACTCGAATCCCACCTTTTACGAGAAAAATAGGGCGGATAGAATGGCGACTCTATTGGGAACCTTAGGTTCTAACCATTATGAATTTGTGCTTTATGTGGGATTCTTTCTATTTGTTTTGATGTTTATGTGATAATGTTTACTTTTGACCTCATGATTTATTTTCTACATGTTCTCCTTTTATTGTTTATTTCATGATTTATTAGTACTTTCTCCTTTCCCTTTTTATATGTCTTTCATATGTCTCCATGTCTATCCTTTTTCCCCTTTTATTGCTTTTGTGTTATCATGTTTATTTATGTATATACTGCTTAGCATGTTCTTTTGCTATGTGTTATGTGTTGCTGCTTTATCTAACTGTCATTTCGTTCATACTTGCCTTCACTTGGAACCTTTTTTTTCTTTACGAATGGTTGCGTGGGTACACGGACGTTCTCTCCTAAAACACCCTTTGGGAAATATCTTGTGGATCAATCGATTAGCGGTGCATCAACAACCATGAGCGTTCCCACTCCCAAGTCGTGCTCCTGAGGGAACCTTGTCTAAACCACTCTTATTCATAGAGCCAAACCGTTTATCCTTTTACTAAGGAATAAACATCTCAAAAGCCTAGGATGTTATGTTAGAAAGCCTGGCCCTAAGTTCTAAGGGATTCCATCATCCCAAAAAGAACACCTCACTATTTATGTGCATTTTGAGAGACAGTTGTGCTAAAATAATGTCATTTTCTCTTTGGGGGGGGGGGAGTAGAGTAGGCTAACACTTTGTTTTGCATATTCAATGGCTATTCCAACTTCGTACCTAAGGTTTAACATGGTTTGGTGCATACCCCCACGCATAAATCATTGGTGGTCGAACTTGGGGTATTATGGACAAAGTATGGTAAAGAAGATATTGGGAAGCTTGTCGTCCCTTATGCAAGTCACCCCATGTAAAGAGCTTATTGATGCTGCCGCTGTATTTTGGGATGAAACAAGATCAGTGTTTAGATTTGGTGATGTAGAAATAACTCCACTACTAGAAAAAATTTGAGGGTACGTAGAAAACAAGAGAGTACCATCAATAATGAGGTGGTAAAGGGCTGAGGTTATCATCTCAAAAGGTGTCACCCTAGAAGAAGTCAGCAGCAAATTGGGTCTTCACGGTAGTAGAATGGTTGCATTTGTAATGAAGTCCAAAATCCCCAGTGACTACTTGGTTAAATGGTTTGGGCACGAGCAAGGGAAATCAAAATATGAAGTAGAGGGTTCTGACCCCAACTCCTGGGAAAGTAAACAGATCTCGCATTCGTCGTCTAATTCTTAGGAATGGTTATCTTCCCAAATGGAGCAGAATAAGAAGTCTATACTTGCCTGAACACTGTAGTTGATGTATTATGCAAAGGAATTAGAAAGGGGTCTTGCACGATTATACCCATGATAGTGGCAAACATTTATCAGTCCCTTGGTCAATGCACGAATGGGGCCAAACATTTTGAGGAAGCAACTTGCTACTACAACTGCGGTTGATTGAACTTCTTCAAAAGGTCCGTGGTGTACAAAGCATGCATAGATCCATCAAAACCGACAACATCACTGCACCTGACACTCAAGTCACATTAGGAGTCAAAAAGATCAAATGGCTAGACAAGGTAGAAAAGTGGGGACAAATGTTGGGTGCCTTGACCGAAGACTCCGTTTAATGGATGTAATGGTTTCCTAGCATAGACTTCATAATCTACACCTAGAATTATGCCTACTTTGTTTTAATTGGGCTTCGCGGGCTATAACCATATGCTCCCACACGAATAATGAGGCAAGCAGGGAGAAAAAGATAATCCCAAGGGTCGCCAATATGGATGCACACAGAGTGAACTACAAAGATAATTGGATCCCAAATACTAATGAACTTACTAAGGTTTAGGGCATGAAGACTCACCTAAATGAGAAGAGCATTGAGGCAGACAGTTCCCATGCGGGCTATGCGGTAGGGTACCTTGATTGGTTACATGCCAATTGGGAAAACAAAGTAACCCCAGGCATCAAAAGGGGTAAATATCTTAACGACAAAGAGGCTGAGGCACAAGTTCTCTATCACAAGTTTAAAAAGAAGGCTTTGGAATCCGAAGCAAGTCACTGCTAAATAATTATAAAAATGCAAAGGAGATCGCCAATATGGGGAAAGAGTTGGAATCTTGGAAGCACCATGCTCTGACCGTTGAAGAAAAGGTGCAAGAACTGAATAACGAATTCAATACACAAGGAAAAGACGATCTTAATACGGGAAGCATGGGAGAAAATTTAGCATTGTCTTATCTTGCAACAAGCTGCCATCGTTTTGACAAAGACTTGGAAGCATACAAGAAGGAGGAATAAGAGGATGATGTGTTTAGAATTTAGTTCAGCTTTCATTTTCAGATTTTTTTTGCATTTTTTTTCCTGCAACTTATGAGACAATTGGAAGGAAATAAAGTTTAATTTTCTTTTGGGGTTTATCTTTGAGCAAATGACTTTTGAGCCAGAGGTAGGCCAATCGTTATTTGAGAGATAATCATGTCATAGAAAACGTCGAATAATGTGCTTGCTATGTGTTAATGTGGTTTGTTCCTTTATATCACTAAAACACTAACTTCTTCACCCTTTTGTTGTTTTTGTTTTGTTTTGTTTTTCCCTTAGTATAGGTTGATTTTTGCACCCTGGCCTATCACACCCGCCCAAAAGGGGCTCCTCCTTCACCTTCTCCTCTTCCTACAGTCACAAAAGTAAAAAAGTGATAGATAAAGAGGGTGCTAGTTCCGAAGGAGATAGTGTCCTGGGCAAAATGAAATTATGTTAAAAATGGAGCAAAGGATTTTGGAGTTATAAGAGGAACTAGAGCAAGTGCGTAATTTAGCCAAGTTGTCTCTCAACTTGAATAATCCTGAGTTACAAGCCGATAGTTGTGCCATACCAAAGTCCTAAAATGATCTCAATCCTCCAGTGCCACCTTCCTAGCCTTAAATTCCCGCAACTATCCAAGGCCTTCCAAATCTCGTCCCAAACAGCCAAAACATCCCAACTCCTCTATATATACCTACCCACCATGCTCAAAAACCTAAGAGATCCACTTACGCCTCTTCACAAAAGCCCTTAAATCCAAATCAATACCACCATCACACGTCTGGTTGCCTGAACCCCATATACATCAAAACACACCTATCCTCAACTTGTATTTAAACCTCTAAAAAATAACTATACTATGCAAGACGTGGTCGAGAGGCTGAGACAGTTTGAGAGAAGCAAAGGAATGAAAGGTCTTAGCTATGAAAATCTGTGTATTCATCCTGACGTAAAACTGTCAGAGGGGTATAAGCCTCCTTAGTTCAAGTTGTACAATGGGACCGGGGATCCCAAGGCATACCTCAGTGTGTATTGTGATAAACTGGCAGGAGTAGGGAAAATGAAAATATTAGAATAAAGCTATTCATGAGAAGTCTCACGGGAGAGATTCTAACATGGTATATTGAACAAGACATGAAGAAGTAGGCAGGCTGGCTTGACATGGCCTCCAGTTTCGTCAAAAGATTTGGATACAACATAGAAAATGCTCCCAGCTGGTCTTACATGCAGACATTAAGGAAGAAACCCAATGAGTCCTTCCGAGAGTATGATATGATATAGAGGGTTGAAGCTACAAGGGATCAGCCTCCAATCGAAGAACAACAAATGAAAGAGTACTTTGTTAAGGCACAAGAGCCATAATACCTCAAAAAACTGTTGACAGTTATGGACAAGAGTTTTTCTGAGATCATCCGAATAGGAGAAATGTTCTAAGATTGTCTCAAAAATGGTACCATCATCTGCTTGAACACTTAATTTAAAGGAGTAACTGAGAACAAAAAGAAGAAAGAGGTAGGGGGTATGATGGCGGCCAAACCTTCGGAGAGTGCTTCGAGCTATCAAACCTTTGCTCCACCCCCTCAACCTTACCCACAGACTCTAACACCATACTCAACATCCCATTACCCACTACAAATGTCATACCAAGCTCCACTATACCAAGCACTCACTCCCTACCAAATACACCCGTAATTCTTAAGTCTTTCTTACCCTTTATACAATTCCTAAACAATTCATACACCCTGACCTGCTCACATTTCTATTACTAAGCTTGTTGCTCCCAAACCTAAGGAAAACTTCAAAAGAAATCAGTATACACTCGTAGCTAAATCGATAGCTCAATTATATGAATGGCTCAAAGAAGCGAGCCACGTTACAGTCATTCCTTCTATACAAGTTGATATAAAATTCCATGGTATCGATATGATCAAACCTGTGCCTACCATTCCAGAATGAGAGGGCACCCCATTGAGGCGTGTTTTACTCTGAAAAATAAAATTCAATAGCTAATCGATACTAAGGTGATCAGTTAAAGGACCCAAAACCAAACGTCACCAATAATTATCTCCCCAATAATCAAGTAAATATGATTGACATTGATGAGGATGTAGACTTGGAGCACTCCATTTGGTTCATTGAAAAAAGAGATAGTACTCCTATTAGTGTGCGAAAATAGGTGGCATTTAAAGCTGGAGTGGCTACGCCTAAGACTCCATTCACTGTTGTAAAAGCTTCTCTGGTTGTGTATAATCCTCATACGATTCCATGGAATTATGTACTCAATATTCTGGGAAAGGCGAAGGTAGTTGAGGCAGACATTGCACAAGGTGTGACCAGATTGGGTAGAGTATATACGTCTGAAAACTTGTCTCAAAGAAGTTCCAGTAAGGGAAAACAACCCGCCATTGAAATTAAAGAAGATGGCATTTGTAAAAAGATATAATTTAAAGGGTACTCTGTCACAGAGCAATTGAATAAAACTCCAGCCAGATATTTATCCTGACATTACTGCAAACTTCTGAAAATCATAAGAAGGCCTTGATGAGGATTTTGAGTAAAGCTTATGTACCAGCCACTATAATAGGTATAGAGGTGGCCTACATTGTGGGCAAAGTATTTGAGGCTTACAAAATATCATTCCATGATGACAAGTTACTACCTGAAAATAGATCACATAATCAGGCTTTACATGTCACGTTGTAGTATGAGGGAAGAATGATATCTCGAGTGTTGATTAATCCAGGCTTGGGATTAAACATCTATTCCTTAAACACTTTTACCAGATTGGAGGTCGGTATGGCTAAAATGCAGACTTAGAAAATAAACGTAAAGGCATTCGACGGCTTCAAAAGAAATACTATTGGGGAGATCACATTGGACATAGTAAAGGGTCCCATCACTTTCCCCATAACCTTCCAGGTGATGGATATTCCTGCCACTTATAACTTGTTGCTCGGCTTTTCATGGCTTTATACGGCTAGCGCGGTATCCTTTATATTTCACTAGTGCCTCAAGTTTGAATATGACCACTAAGAAGTTATGATACACGGGGAGATAGAACATCCCATATATGCTATTGAAAGAAGAGAAGGTCTTAATGGGGAGATGTTTCATACTCTTAAATTGGTGGGGCGCATCGAAGGAGAGCCGCATAACGGAGCATTGCATGTTGCCATATAATACAAGAGAAGGGTAATTTGCATATGTTGATTGGTTCAGGTTCGGGGGTGAGCATTTGTCCTTCAGTTACCCTGATGAGTTTGGAAGTTGGCATGGCCAGAATAAAACCTCGGGTAAGGATTACAAGGGCATTTGATGGCTCCCGGCAAAACACTATTAGGGAGATCACACTAAACATGACACTAGGCCCTGCTATATTTCCCATAGTCTTTTAGGTGATGGACATCCCTGCCTCATATAATTTGTTGCTCGGGCTACCGTGGATCCACATGGCTGGTGTAGTCCTTTCCATATTACACCAGTGCCTCTGGTTTGAATATAGACAACAAGAAGTGCTGATAAAGGGTGAAAGAAGACAAGAAGGTCTGGATTCCTTAAAGTTGATTAGAAACGTCGAAGAATACATAGTAAGCTACATGCAATACCAAAAACCTTTGGATGCTCTAAGTTACCTGCGTTGTCTAGGATACAAAGAGGATAAAGGCCTCGGTGCCAGATTACAAGGGATAGTTGACACCTTGGAGCTCAATGAAAGGGAGAATACTTGTGGGATAGGCTACACAGTCGATGGAGAGACAATCAAAAGTAGGAAGACCACTGATTCTATACTACTACTATCCTAAATCTTTTATTCTGTGAGCTTTCGTGATGATGAGATGAACAAAGAAGATGAAATAAGGGAAATACTGAAAGGCCTCATCATAACTGAGGGTACGACCTTCCCTCTTATGGGCAATGATGAAATCAAAGCCATGGAGGTGTACATGATTCTCGAAGGAAAGACTTAGAAGAACATAGGTGAAGAGATTATGCTAAAAAATGGGTATGAATAGGGTAAAGGTCTAGGGTCCAGGTTGCAAGAAATCACTGATCCCATACAACTGCAACCCAAGATGACCACATTCAACTTGGGATATAACTATACTGTAGAGGAGTACCTCAAGTGGAAGCCGCCTCAAAAAGGCTACTACTATCCTCTGCCCAGAGAATTTTTATTCTGCCGATTTCTTCGGTCATGGAAAAGAAGACATCTTGGAAAGTTTGAAGTTCCTCCTTCTGACCAAGGAAGACGGTTGTCACTTCATTAATAGTAAGGAAGGAGGAGCCCCTAGCTAGAGACAAGGACAAAATCACCATCAGCAACTGGACTGCCACTACATCCAGGCCTCGTCGAGCACTTGGGTAGACTTGACAGAGTTTGGATATTTTAACATTTCTTTTATTTTTCAAATAATAAAATCGATCATTTGAGATGGTTTGAAATTTTATTTTCCTTATTTTCATTCCAACACTAATATTTCAAGACATATTTTCATTATAAATAAAAAATTTCTTTCGATTATTAATATTCTTTATTTGTTCCCTTTCTTTTCAGCAAAATCACCTTTAAAATTATTGAATCGAAGATTGTGACATCTAATGAGATAATACAATATAACATAAGTGAAGTAGAAGATATGGAGAAAGATCAAATCCCCGAGGAATTTGTTAGTAGAGCTGAAGACTTTGAAGATAAACCCAAGGCAAACCTCACAGAATCAGAAACAGTAAATATAGGGGATTATAAAGATATAAAAGAAACCCATGTCAGCAGTCACTTGTCTAAAGAGAAAAAAGAGAAATACGTTCAGTTCCTCAAATAGCATCCAGACATCATCGCTTGGTCTTATGCCGACATAGCATGCCTAAGCAATTCAATAGTAGCTGACAGATTGCCCACTGATCCATCATGTCCCCTGTCAAGCAGAAACTTACAAAGTATAAACCCGATCTAAGTTTGAAAATCAAAAAGGTGGTCTCGAAGCTAATTAAAGTTGGTATCCTCTGAGTGACGAAGTATCTGACCTGGTTGGCCAATGTTTTGCCTATCCCCAAGAAGGACGGGAAGGGTAGAGTTTGTGTGGACTATAGGATCTCAATAAAGCCGTCCTAAAGACGACTTTCCACACTCGAATATTCATATCTTAATTGATAATTTCACCAAGCATGAAACATAGTCATTCTTAGATTTCTTTGACGGTTACCATCAAATCAAGATGTATTAGGATGATGCTGAGAAAACTACCTTTATTACTCCGTGGGGGGGTTTACTGCTACAAGTTTATGCCATTCGATCTGAAAAATACTGGGGCCACATAAATAAGAGCTATGACTGCTCTGTTTCATGATATGATCCACAAGGAAATTGAGGTTTATATAGACGACATCATTATTAAGTCAAGAAACGGTATGAGTCATTTGGCAGACCAAGGAAAGTTCTTCGATAGGTTGAGGAAGTACAATTTAAAGTTGAACCCAGCAAAATGTGTCTTTAGAGTTCCTACTAGAAAGTTATTGGGCTTCATCATCAGTTGTAGGGGTATAGAGTTGGATCCATCCAAGATCAAGGCCATCCAAGATCTTTCCCTCCGAAAAGTAAAAAGGACGTCATGAGCTTTTTGGGTTGCCTCAACTACATTAGCCAATTCATAGCCCAATCCGCGGTTATTTGTGAGCCAATTTTCAAACTGTTGAAGAAAAATACTGATATGGAATGGACAACAGAGTGTCAATAGGCCTTTGACAAGATCAAGTATTATTTGTCGAACCCTTCCATTTTGGATCCTCCTAAACATGGTCGGTCGCTACTATTGTACTTGTCTGTGGTGGACAACGCCTTCGGATGTATCTTAGGAAAGCATAATGAGACAGGAAAGAAAGAACAGGTAGTCTACTTTATGAGCAAGAAGTTCACCTTGTATGAGGCTTGGTATTCTTCACTGGAATGCACATGTTGTTCTTTGACTTGGGTAGCTCAAAAGTTAAGGCATTATCTCTTTGTACATACTACTTATCTGATCTTCAGGATGGATCCATTGAAATACATATTCTAGAAACTAATGCCTACTGGGAAGTTATCCAAATGACAGATATTGTTAAGTGAATTTAACATAGTCTATGTCACACAGAAATGGTGAAAGCACAAGTACTGGTAGATCATCTGGTCGAGAATCTTATGGATGGCGAATGCCAACCGTTGAAAACTTACTTTCCTGATGAGGAGGTAGCATTCGTAGGGGAGGACATCTCTAAAGAATATAACGGTTGAAGACTTTTCTTTGATGGAGTTACAAATTTCAAAGGAGTTGGAATTGGCGTCGTTGTGATCTCAGAAATTGGCCAATACTATCCTGTGTCGACCAAACTCAGGTTTCCTTGCACCAACAACAAGGCTGAATATGAACTTGTATCCTAGGGATTCGCTTGTCTATCGACTTGAATATCTAAGAGATACTAGTGATTGGAGATTCGGACTTATTAATTCATCAGGTACAAAGTGAATGGCCTGTTAAGAACATAAAGCTCCAACCTTATCTAGAGTGTGTGCAAGAAATATGCAAGAACCTCCATAAGATAGAGTTCAAACATATCCCCAGTATCCAGAACAAGCTTACAGTTGCACTGGGCACTTTGTCTTCCATAATCCAATATCCAAACAAAAACTATATTGATCCTGTTCCATCCATGTTCACGAGAAACCTGCAAATTGCTTCCATGTTGAAGAGGAATTGGATGGAAAACCATGGTATACAGACATACAAGGGTATTTAATAAGTGGAGATTATCCTGAGAATGCGATAAGTGTCCAAAAACACACTATTCGGAGGCTAGCCAATCAATTCTTTCTAAATGAGAAAATCCTGTATAGAAGGACTCCTAATTTGGATTTACTAAGATGTTTCGAGGCCAAAAAGAGATCTAGGCTGATTGAAAAGGTACATGCTGGAACATGCAATCAACATATGAATGGATTCATGTTGGCAAAAAAGATATTAAGATTGGGTTACTTTTGGCTGACCATGGAAAGTGATTGCATCCGCTACGTACAGAAATACCACCAGTCCAAACTCATGCTAACATACTTCAAGTTCCTCCTAGTGAGCTTTATGTCACCAGCTCCCCTTGGCCCTTCGCAGCTTGGGGTATGGATATCATTGGTCCTATTGAGCCGGCTGCGTCCAATGGTCACATGTTCATTCTTTTTGCAATTGACTACTTCACCAAGTGGGTAGAAGTCACCTCTGATAAATCCGTCACAAAGAAGGTTGTGGATGACTTCGTTCGGAGTAACATTATTTGTCAATTCAAAATTCCTAAATCCATTATCACTGACAATGGTTCCAACCTCAACAGCGACCTAATGAAAACCAAATGTGAGAAGTTCAAGATCAAGCATTAAAATTCCACAGCATACAGGCCACAAATGAATGGAGCAGTGAAAGCTGCGAACAAGAACATCAAGAGGATCCTATACAAGATAATTGACAACCATTGGCATTGGCATGAAAAGTTACCCTTTGCATTACTGGGTATCGTACTACAATAAGAACATCCACAAGAGCTAAACCTTATTTTCTGGTTTATAGTGGCGAAGCAGTGATAGTTGCTGAGGTCGAGATACTATCTTTGAGAATTATCCAGGAAATAGAATTGAGTGACGCTGAATGGATACAAAGTAGATTCAAGTAACTAGCACTCATTGACGGAAGATGGATAAATGCAGTTTGTCACGATCAACTCTATCCGAACAAAATACCCAAGGCTTTCAACAAAAAGGTTAGGCCAAGACACTTCGCACCTGGGTAATTGGTTTGGAAATGAATCTTCCCGCATTAAGACAAAGCAAAAGGCAAATTCTCACCCAATTGGCAAGGCCCTTATGTGGTTCATCGAGTCTTGATAGGAAGAGCACTCATACTTGTAGAAATGGATGGCGTAGTTTGGTCTAAGCCCATTAATTTAGATATTTTTTAGAGATACTGTATTTTATTTTATCTCACGCTCCTTGAATTATATTGGAACTGCAGTTGACCTGATTCTCATTTAAGAGGGATACATAGGTGTTCCTATGGAGTTCGTCGCATTATAACAAAAAAAAATTTCCCCTCTTTATGAGAATTTTAACTGGGGTAAAATTTTTTAGAGGACCTCAAAAATTCTATATGGGCATGACCACGGCATAAATTATGAACTGGGGTGAAATTTTTGAGATCTCAAAAATCCTACGAACATACTTTGCAATCCTGACAACAAGATAACCTTATACTAGGGCAAAATTTTTTGAGTAATCTTCAAAAATTTCTTAACGATAGAAGAAGAAATCATAAGATGTTGTATTGTCTCAAAACATGTCACAGTCAATGATTCAACAACTTTTCACATTTTTTACAACAAATTTATCACTTTAAAATAACGACTATTTACA
Organism: Capsicum annuum; assembly: GCF_002878395.1. Classification (NCBI taxonomy): domain Eukaryota; kingdom Viridiplantae; phylum Streptophyta; class Magnoliopsida; order Solanales; family Solanaceae; genus Capsicum; species Capsicum annuum. The sequence continues at coordinate 128,654,388 of NC_061120.1, forward strand.
AACATGGATTTTCTTTTAAAAAAACACATTCATTCACTTTCTGTCAACTCAAGGGAAGGCCCAGAAGAGACTCATCAACAAGACGACGACCTCAAGAAGAAGACACTTTAGTCAAGGCTGAAGCACAAATCAACCTCCCCTTTTATAAACTCACAATTTTTCTTTGAGTACAGGATTAACAGGTACAGATGACAAGAATCACTCTATCACGAGAGGCCTAACGGCTAATCAAAAATCATAACGAGAGGCCCAACGGTTGATCTAACAATAAAACAGATACGCTTTTTTATCTTTTACTATCTTTATTGTTATAGTTGTCTTCACTACATCGTTCAATCGTCTATACATACATATATCTGTGCTAACCATTTTTATATAGTTGATATAAAAATGGTAGGACTAACAGGTACAGATTACTCCATCACAAGCAGCCAACAGTTGATCCCACGATTACACAGTGCATCAAGAAGCTTAAAAGTTGATCCCATGATGAGAAGCTAAACAGCTGATCCCATGATTTCATAGTGCATTGAAAAGCCCAAAAGATGATCCCATGATGAGAAGCTAAATTGCTGATCCTACGATTCTATAGTGAATCGAAAGGCCCAAGAGTTGATCCCATGATTCCAAAGTGCATCGAGAAGCCCAAAAGTCAATCCCACGATGAGAAGCCAAACAGTTGAGCCCACGATAAGAAGCCAAACAACTGATCCCACGATGAGAAGCCAGACCGCTGATCCCACAGTGCATCGAGAAGCCAAACAACTGGTCCCATGATGAAAAGCCAAATAGCTAATCCCACAGTGCATCGAGAAGCCAAATCGTTGATCCCACGATACAACAGATATGCTTTCTTTATTTCCACATTCACTTTATGTTTACCAATTGCTTATCTTTTACATGCCCTAACCTTTGTTATCTAGTATATTGTAAAGTACGCAGGTGATGGAGAAGGAGTAACAAACAGAAATAATTTCCATTCCTATTTTTGAAATATCACTTTATTTACCCATCCATCGCATAAACCAAACTCGAAAACTCACCTACCTTTCACTTTCACATCTCTCCTCACGTCATTATTTTAAATCATATTCATTCCCATCTCATTGACCCACAATACCATTGTTGACACCCTAGCCTTTATCAATAATATTCTTTAGGAATATTATTCATTCCTAAATCTAGAACAGCACACGGCCTGATTCTCGTAAAAGCAAAGATATGTAGGCAACTTAAAGAGAAAGTCTTGGCCACACTATTTTGAAAACACCTTCCGTTGCTTTCTTCCTAACAAATCATCATCTTGGTCGGACAAAATTAGCTACTACATCAACTTTCGTTGGTTGACAATTCTTTTATCATTCTTAAGCAACGAAGGGGCAATTGTTGACACCCAATTTTAACCTCTCAATGCTCTCTTAGGCAGTTATTTTTGTCAAAATTATTTAACCTTTAATATTAATATTTTTGCACATTATTTTGATATCAAATAATTTTTTACAAGCCACATTCATGATTTAAAAAATATATAAATTATTTTATTATTTTTCAGTATCATTTTTTATAATTCAAACACAACATTTTACATAATTTTACTAATATTTATTAAATTATTCGTAAATATGCACACTCACAATTTATAAATGCATTGTCTTTTATTATTATTAATATTACTGCTACTACTAATACTATCGATAATTTTTATATAATAATTTTACGTAACATTAATTTTACATGCATGATTATTTTAATATTGACATCTTATTATTTTATTCGTTATTATTATTACACCTTTATCATTATTATTAAAATAGCAGCCTAATTTAAATTAATTTTCCTAGTTTATTTAAATTCTAGCCAATTTGTATTCAATTAATGTCAACTTTTGCCAATTTGGCACTAATTCTAATTTTTAATCCATTTTAAATCTATTCTAATCTCACCCGTCGATCAAAATTGATCCAAAGGCTGAGATTGGAGCAACCTCTCTTTCTTTTTTAAACTCCACAACTAAACCCTAACCCTCATTTCATCTACCTACCCCCCACTTTCTCTCTCTACCTCCCCTTTCTCTCTTCAAGGATTCACCAAAGCTGCTGCCAGCCACCACCACATTGATCACGCGGCTGGTGAACCACCAGAGCAGCCATGCCTATCCTTTTTTTCCTATCTTTTCTTTTATTTTCTCTCCAAAACCAACGCCGTCAGCCAGCCACCGTCAGTCGCTACTGTCGCTACCTCATCTCAAGGTAGAGCCAGCGTCGTCTTTACCTTCACAGCTATCTCTGATTGTCACCCAGATCCGACGAAGACAACCACCATCATTGCCTTAATAATAGTGCGGCCACTCAACACCAGCAGTAGTCGATGGAACGACCATAGCTGCTGCCGCTGCTTTAATCCTCTCTTTCTAACTAGCTAAAAACTCTTCTCCATCCCACTGTCCATTCGCCACTATTGTCTCGCCAAAGTTTGATAACCAACGAGGCTTTCGATGACCACCTATGGTTTTTGTCTGATTTGTTTTCTCAATACTTTAAATGGCATATTTGCTTTCTCCATTAAATAAATCAGATTTTAAAACTTACAATTTGTAAGACTCTGTTTTGATATGTTTTATCCCAAAAACATGTTTGTGAAAAATCTTAAAATCTTGGATTTTGGTATGTCTTAACTGTGCATGTCTGCATGACTAACCTCACCTATCAGGATAAAATTATAACCTTTTGCTACCTCTCTTGCTCAATTTGATTTTGAACAATCTGTTTTGCGGAGTATGATAGCTTGAGGACATTCAATTGACCTCAAATTGTATGACAGCTTATTATTGATTTACCCTTGATATATTTTGATTGATTTTATACTAAAACTAATTCACCATCCCTTGATTAATGTGATCCCTCATTCCTTGATTAATGCGATACCTTATTCCTTGATTAATGTGATTTTGATATTGAAATTAATAAGTTATTTTGGCATGCTTGGATATCTGATTTCCTTAACTTGTTGTGTGACATATTTTTGGTAAAATGGGATTCGATTCTGGCTAATTAAAATAATCTGATGGCTTTATAATTTTACTAATTTCATCACTTATAGTAAGTATTCATATTCAGGCATATTTTATTATTAGTATTTGCTTCTTTTCTGTTGTAACATCCCGAATCTGGTACCTAAAATGTTACACGATGCTCATGACCATGAAGGACTATAATCTAACCCATGACTGATATTTGTACCTGAACACTGCATAATATACTGTGCAAATGTAGAAATAAGGCTGTAAGGTTCAAAACCGAGACATAATATCTAATAAAATATAACATCTAGGAGGCTTATGAAATACCCAAAACAATAGAAATAACTATCTGAACATGATAGTCTGAAAAACCTCTAACTGACTGAACTGTCTGAATAAGGAGTTGACGGAATATGTCCCCAACTAACTCCAACTACTGAAATAAATTAATTAATGAAATAATAAAGTAATGGTCGTATCCTCAAAGGATAAAGACTCACTGCTAACTCTGACTGCTGAGACTGAAAAGCTTATGCTTCTAAACCTATGGTATAATACACCGTAGCGCAAATACGTCAGTATGTTTGAATGTACTAGTATACATGTGAGGTGGGCTGAATACAAAGGGTTCACATGCATGAACTATACTAACTGACTGAATAACATGAATGTGAGAATATATGCATGAATAAGACACTGTGACTGAATTCGTGATAACATGATTACTGAGTCTAAGTACTGATAACATGAGATACTGATAACTATATAACTGAATTAACTAATACTGAGCGACTTTATTTGACAGTATAGTTTCTGATGGAACTAGCTGAGTTTCAAACTATTTTAAGTTGACTGTATCTGACAGTCCTGAAAAGTGAAAATCTTAAAAATTTCACGTCTACAAAAATGAATTCATCTTTCAAAGTAAGTTTCTAACATTCTTGGAACGATTTCAAGTTAGGTAGAAGTACGGGTTATTACATCTGTCCAAGAAATATTTTGCTGATACGTTTATGGTAAATTTGCTTAATTTAAATTTGAATAAATTGACAACCTAATTGTTGCCCGATTGTTTACAAACATTTATGATAATTTAGAATATTTTTCTCCCCTTAATTGATTGAGTTTTTATTTTTTAAATATTGAGTTTTCCTTTTGTGCTACTGATTGATTATTACATATTTTTCCATTAAAAATTTCTGGTTACCACTATATAAACAACCCCTTTTTTCAATTAGCAGACAACTCTTCCTGACTATTACTTTCTAAAAAAAGGGTTACTTACTACTTTAATACAAAGAATAAAATATTGTTTCAAGTTCTTTGGTTAGAAATTTTGACGAAGCTCTCGCCTTACTTGATCCAATTGCTCTATCTAACATCTTTGTTATTAATTTTTGCTGCTAACGAGTAAGTGTTTAAAAAATGTATTTATATATCTTTCTTTGATAAACTGTATTATGTTAGAGAACTTGCCTATAGGAATTAATAAAAATAATTACTCTGGGCTTGCCTGCTTTGTCTTTGTTTCTTTGTGTAAGATGATGTGTTTGTATATTCGAGTATTCTTTCTGTGTTTGCCTCGCTCTTTTGCTCATGTTAAGACAGGTATTAAGCGGTACTACTTTAAGATTTAAAGAGTCACCCGGGAATAGGGATAGAGTTGTTTAATTCTTTTCTTTTATCTATTTATCGCTTATGTTGTAATAACCTTTGTAAACTCGATATATTGTAATAATAAAATTTGGGGACTGCTCGGGGCGGGGATTTATGTGCTCTATGAATAGTAAAGGTAAACATGACCTAGGTTTTTACGTGTATTACATGCTATGTGAATCATTTAAGCAAACAAATCTAGAAATTATTGATACTCGAAGCGTCTAGACACTTAAGCTACAACTTATTAATTAATTTGATTAGAAATCTTGATTTTAGGATCTAACTAACGCCCGATATGCTAAATTAAACTCCTGTAGGATAATATATTTTTTCAGCATGTTAAACATTAGAATTAAGCATGTCATTGCATGTTTTGTCATGTTAATACAATTTAAGCATGTTAATATTTTTTTAGCATGTTAACAATTACTTTTCTGCATATTAATACATTTTTAGCATGTTTAACACCAGAATTAAGTATGTCCTTATATGTTTTAGCATATTAATACAAATTTAAGCATGTCAATATTTTTAGAGCATGTTAACATAAAATTCCTATACATTAACATATTTTCCAGTATGTCAAAACAGTAGAGTTAAGCATTTTTCAATATGTTGAATATTAGATTTCAGCATGTTAAAGTTAAAATTCGAGCATACTAATTACCTTCTGCATATTAATGTTAAAATTCTAGCATGTTAATTACCTTTAGCATGTTAACATAAAATTCCCACATGTTAATTCATTTTCTAGCATTTAAATGCATTTTTAGCATGTTGATGGACTTTTCAACATTTAAAATGAATATCGGTAATAATTTTCAACATGTAATTTTAACTTCCTACACTGTCATTAGTTTATAACATGTCTCGCATGATAAATTAATGAGTATCACTCCCCAACATATTTACCTTACTTTGGCATGTTCTTATCAATGTATAACATTGTTTGAAATGATTTGACAACTATTTCCCATCAATAACAATTACTTCTCAGTTAGATATCATGATTATAGATTTTAAATACATTGAATAACTATTTGTCTTACATGTTAATCACTCTAATCACTTTTAATAACCAAGAGGCTAACTTGGGACAATTATGTGCTACGTGATGTCCTATCTGTTTCACATTTTGGAATCTTAGGAAACATAGCTTTGTTTGTCTAGATCACAAATCCAAAATACTAAAGCCCAATGCCTCTTAGGCGATAAGTAGAACAATAGGTATTTTGAAAGCATTAATTTTATCCTTTCTTTTAGAACATTTTTTAGGATTGACTACCAGCCTAGGTGGGGTGGGGCGGGCAGTCATTTAAAAGTGATGATACCCAGAGACATTACATGACGTTTGACATTGTTACTTGTTTAAGATTCGACTAGTGAGTCGGATAATGATTAAATAAGTTGGGGTTCTGATCCGAATAAAAACCAACAATATTTCTTTGTTTGATTTTTTTTTCAAATTTGTCCTTTTTTTACGTTTACTTTACATGTTTATTTATTTGGGGTAGTTAGTTTTATGAGCAGTCTTGTTTTGCTATAATTTGTATCTCCTTCTATCTTCTCGTTTGTCCTATTCCTATATCATTGCTTATGTTTATGTAGATAATTAATAGTTAGAATAATTAAGATGTATTCATTATTTTGTTACCTAGTTAATAAAATAAGTGACCTTTGTCTATCACATTGAATCCCCACGTAAAGTATGAATTTGGCCAGAAACCACCTTTGTGGACCTCGAAAGATGCCTAACACCTTCTTTTCAAGGTAATTTGATTCTTTACCCGAATTTCTAGTGAACTAGACAAAATAACAAAATAGGTTCGTAGTTAGCCTAGACTGGTGTCCTAACACACCTTAATACGTTAGGTGGCAAATCTCCATACCCTCTTCTATAAATAATCCTAAAAAGAGTGGTCATGTCGAATCCCACTTTTCACGAGAAAAATGGGACGCGACATAGTGTTCGTCATTTTGTTTACTACATGATTTATATGTGTTAATGTCATATTTTTACAATAAGAATTATATAAATCAATATCTTTAAAAATGATTTATGTGCTTGCCGGTATGATGCTTTAACAACCCATAGGCTATCCATTCTGAATAGTTGTTGATCAACTTTGTTAGTTATTTTAGAGTCTCGCCTAAGATGTTGAACCCTTCAAATGGGTAATTTTTCCGTTCTTAGAACTGACAGGCTCCACTTTTTCTTCTTCTTTGGAAGCAGATGATGGATTATCAAATGTGATATTATGTTGTTCAGTAGTAGCTTCTATTGTACATCCACCTAGAAAGCCAAAATTGTCAATGCTAATCATAGATATATAATAGATTATCTATCTATTGCAACAGATGGATCATCTGTTGGGATAAATTCGAAAAGGTAAAAAGGAGCTATACGATAATTTCGAACAGATGACCCATTTATTGGAACATATGACTCATCTATTGGTACAAATTAAAATAGTACGAAGATCTATTTGATTTGCTAAAACAGACACACATATGTTACAACAGATAACACATTTGTTGCAACGGTTAGACACTGTTGAACAGATATATATATATATATATATATTTGATAATTTTCAACAGATATATCATCTGTTGAAACAGATAGTGTCTGTTTGTTTGTTCGAACAGATGATATATATTCACCTTCTTCAGCTTATGCTGCTCTTCTATGGCCCATATACATTGATCAAAGGTGCAAGACAAAGATAGAGGAGTTGCAATTTTACTTTTTTTATGCTTGATGATGCCTTGAAAATTTCTTTCCTTCTCTTAGACATCTAGTGGAGTGTATGAATATGAAATCTTCTTTAATGGAATGACACCCCTCTTAGATGTCAATTTCATTACAAAAGTAGTTAATGCATTAATAGTATTAATCACTCCATCATGTTTTGCCTTGCAGTCTTGACATTTGTATGCAGAACATTCGCTAGAAGGGGTAAAATCTGTTTAACCAATATGATCATAATCATAATGATTTGTTGTTTTGAAAACTATAAGAGGAGCATCATTAGCCCAACAACAGCACCGCTACCACTACCATCATCATTAACAATAAGCCCACCCTCTAAAATTATTTTTCTTGTAATGACTATTGCTCCAAATAATTTTTTTCTAATTTTGTCAATGACCTTAGGGTCCAATAAAGTTTGCAAAGACCGTAAAGTAAGAAAAATGGCATCTTCAACTCTCAATTGGTCAGAATAAGTGACGGATGCACAATCTAACATAAATTAGTACATATATTAGAATGATGATTAGATCATTCAAAAAAATCATTAATTAAAATAAAAACTTAATCAGAATTAGACTTACTACATCCTTCAGGGGGTTGAAGAGATCAAGAAATTTTGCATTTTTATTAGTTTTGGCTGACAACCATTCCAGGATTCTTTGACAAGAAACATCTTCCTAGTAGTTCACTTGTTGTCTCAAATAAGGAATGACTTCAAACGCCCAAGCCTATAAAATAACGCCAATAAATCAAAAGCATTATTGAATAAAAAAATGAATCATATCATAATAAAAGAAATATTTATCATGATAGTCCATGGAAAGCCATATAAGTTGACTATCTTTGGCGTTAATGGAGTCCATATATTTGACAGTCATTTTGAAGTTTTTATAACCCCAAGTATAGCTGCTAATCCATTAAGATCCTCAAAGAGCTTTATTAAACCAAGTGATATGTTGTTAATGTCTCTCGCCCAAAGAATATTATGTGTAAACCAAATCAAATACAATGATTGCTTGTGCTTCTTTGAAAGTCTTTTTTACCTTTCAACGCTTCTATCAAATTTTGTTTTTGAAGCTTGGACCAATAAGGAACATCAAGTCTTCATGATCACTTGACTTGTATTTACTTTTTTTGGGTGTGCGGGGTGCTTTTTCGGGTTAGAATAAGTATAACTTGAGAAGGAGAAAGAGAATAACATTTTAGTCCAGTAACTATAGCAAACTTCTTCCACCCAAAACAAACAGGCATGCCACAGTAATTTATTAATACCTCATCCATCTTATCTTTATTTTCATACATAAACCTACGGTTGAGAAGATCATATACCATTTTTATATGGAAACGAGCATTGTTGTTCTCTGGTAAATCAAGATATTGCCCAAAGCAGCTGTCCCTGAAATAAGCTTCCAAATTTTGTTCTTGAAGTATTTTTCTAAAGGTATCGAAAGATTTTCCTATGACTGACTTAACTACAAAATCATCCGTTAAATTTCTGGCACCATCACACAACATTCTCACAAGATAACTATCAATGCTGAAGGCTCTGACCAACTTTTCGGTGGAAGGGCTATTAGCATTTGGATCATCTCTTTTGAAACATTTCTCCTCCCCATGTTCATTATCTGTGCTTCTGATTGACATAACACTTGTAAAGCAAGCTCATAGAGTGGTAGATGTAGCCTAACTGCTCCACTTGTTTCTTTACTTGGACTTGATTCGATTTTTATTCTTTTGGGAGCCATATAATCTAAAAATAACAGGAACATAAAATAGATTATAATTGATTAATGCATCATTAAAAAATGATAACAGTATATCTAACATGTACAACAGTAAAATAACAGTTCCAACATATCACGTATCTGTTGCACCAGGTAGGTTATTTATTGCAACATATAACTAACCTGTTGCAACAGATAAGTAATCTGTTGTAATAATAAAAATAGATCACTCATCTATTGAAACCGATGACTGGTCTGTGCAACAGATCACATATCTGTTGCAACATATGAGTAATCTGTTAGAATAGTTATCAACGGTCAATATTGTTTAGATTACTTCCAACAAAAGGGTCGTCTATCACAACAAATGAATGATCAGTTGGAAAAATCAGGTCTTGGACATGTTCTGTTGGAATAGTTGATGGGATTTTATCCAATAGAAGGTTCGTTTGTTGCATCAGATAATTAATTTATTGTATTAGATTTTTAATCTGATGGTTCCTCCGTTGCCTCAGATGGTAAATCTGTTGCATCAAATGGTTAATTTGATGCATTGAATTTTTAATTGGATGGTTCCTCTGTTGAATCCGATGGTAAATCTGTTACATCATATGGTTAATTTGTTGCATTAGATTTTTAATTCTATGGTAAATTTATTGCATCAGATGGTTAATCTATTGCATCAAATTTTTATCTGATGGTTTCTCTGTTGTATCATACGGTAAATCTGTTGTATCAGATGGTAAATTTATTGCATCAATTGTCTGTTGCATTAGACGGTTAATTTGTTGCATTAGATGGTTAATCTGTTGCATCAGAAGGCTAATCTATTGCATAAAAAAATAGTAGCATGATTTTGTTCAATAGAACAACAACAATATCACCATTTTTACCAAGAACAAAAACAACTCAACCCAGCAACGGGCGCAACACCAAAAATGCCAACATCGTTGTTTTGTTTGTACAAACACAAACAACAAAAATCAAACTTTAAAAAACACAACAAACAATAAAAAATCATATTTCACTCCGAAAAGAGAAGAAAGAGATATCAAAAATTAGGATTTTATTCGGACCACATTTCAAATTAAAGCAACAAATATTGAAATTATTCACCAATACTAGAAGAGAAGTTGACTCAAGTTCCTCTTTTTCTTCAAAACTAAAAAAGCCATAATTTTTACGTGTAAAAGAAGAAAAGAAATGATGAAGAACTCGAAACTGTTGTGGTCGGAGAGCAAGGCTACTACGTTAATTGACGGTTGAAATTCCAAAAGAAATTCAAAGTCCAATAATTTATCGCTGGAGATTGAAATCGTCGGGGATTAAAATGACAAATTTATACAACTGTTCGTTGGGAGAAACTGTCGAGAGAGAGGGGAGAGACGATTGATTCGGAGAGAAGAGGAGTGTGAATTAATTTATATTTTTTTAAAAAATTAAAATTTTTTAAGAATATTAATCAAATTCATAAGTTAATCAAGTTTTCTAATTATATTTGAACTTTATATTTGCCAACTGCAGCCAGATCTGGTGCACCGCTCCACACGCTTTACAGGCGCGTAAGCACCAAATCTTCACCGGTAACCGATTTAAAATTTCCGATATCCTGTGTCTGTGTGACACTCAAACTCCGCCAAACTCTCGCTGATCTATTCTCCATCCTCTCGCCTGGCTTTGCGGCTTCATCTATGGCGTGCATTTCAGTTCACAGCTTAATCACTGCACTACAATTAGTGGCAATACTGTTATCAGTGGAATCTTCAATTCATATCTATGAAAGAGATCCCTTCAGAGAAGTTGGAAATGCGTACCTTGTCTCCGGTGGAAGCGAAGGCGTCGCCTCCTCCCGCTTCATTCCTCTGCCGCGTCGCGCATTTCGCTCTACGGCCCATGATGGCCTCTCTTATATCAGGTAAACTCCTCAATTAACCTATATAGGTATTCAAGAGTTGGTGTCACAGCCTTAGGAATCAAAGTCTAAATCCAGTTGAGGGACATTGTTTCCATCTTTTTGATGGGAGGTAGCCACTAACACTAGATTAGAGGTGCGATCAATCTGACTCAGATACTTTAATATTGTTTGTTTAGAATTATGTGTGTGTATATATATATTAAAATAAAAAGAATATTGCACTAGGTTAACTCCTGGATCTACCTAAAATCTTGACAATATGTGTATATATTAAGAGGAATATTGCACAACTTCAAATCTTGGATGTAGCTGGTTCATTCATAATTGCTAATGTATATATGTTATGTACACCATAACCGCGGAGCTGGTTGAGACATTGTTGTAAACGTATATATGTTAGATCCACAAGTATTACGGAAAAATGGTCAGATCTATATTGATATTTGGGCCAACTTTTAGTTAAATTTCCTGAAGATCTATTATAATGTTTGAGCAATTTAAAGAACAATACTGAAAAGATGGACTTTTGAGTTGTCAAGCTCAGGGCACAATTTTGCATAGAACTCCTTGATTGAACAAGCTAATCCTATACAGTAAGATTAAATCTTTTTTATTGGCTAGGCTGACTTGAAAGGTCGGATTTCACTATGACTACACTGTTTCTAAGATTTAGATAGCAGGAAACAGGTGGAACTTACTGCTGCTAAGAGATACCATACCAAACATGTTGGTGCCAAGGTTCTCTTCTGTTGAATGGGAAGTTGGGAGGTTGACTCAAGATTAAATTTATTCAAAATAGTTTGAGCAAATTCGATATTCCCTCAGTCCCAAAAAGAATGATATTGAATGGAATATCAATATATCATAGTCCCCAAAAAATGAGAGTCGACACATCACATTTTCTTAGTGAATTCGGACATTAGTTCCTATTTCTTTTATAAAAAAGAATCTCTATTATAAACGATATAAAAAGTACTAGAAATCACATGTCCCTATGGTGAAATTTCTAGAATTTGTAAAGTAGTGCCATCAAATATGAAATAGTTTGACTCCTAAGTTGTAGTGGTGTCATTATGTTACTCCCCGCATCTTGAATTTTGTTTAGAATCGTCCATGTATGTAGTATGAATCCCTAATTGAGTTTCTTTTGCTTTAAGTGTGAAGTCGACTTGGAATGATTCCTATATGTTTTGGGGGTTGTCGCACTCGGAACACGAGTTTTGCACTGGCTCAACGCCCTGGGTGGCTCCCTAGGTGCCACAACAGTACAACGAAAGGGGATGGAGCAACAAGCCATGGGCTGCTGTCCAAATGGCGTGCTGCGTCGCACTAGGTGCGCCCTAGGCGACGCGGTAAGCCAAGTGGGTGTGCCCATTGGTTTGCTAAGCTCCTTCATGGGAAATATTTGTTCAGGTTTTCTTATATTACCCATACATGATTAAATGCCTTCTTCCCATCAATTTTATATGTACTTTCCCTCATCTTACACCCCTCTTCTTCCTCTCAAACATAAACTTAAGAAATTGGCTCAAGAATCAAGTCTAGTCCCTTCCTTCGATCACAAGTTTATCTAGCGTATTGACGTATGTAAGACTTTTCTACTTCTTAAATTCCTTAAATTGTAATCTCTTTATGTTTGGTAACTCCTTTCTTGATAAACTAGGGTTAGAATTAAAATCCCTGGAAACTCATTAATTCCTCAAACTCTTGAATCTACACGAATTACCCTAGATCGTGCAAGTCTATGATTCATTTTACAGGGTGCCGCCCAAGCTGAAAGGCAAATTCTACAGGGTGGTAGTCCGTCCGGCCATGTTGTATGGAGCGGAGTGTTGGCCAGTTAAGAACTCCCACATCCAAAAAATGAAGGTGGCAGAAATGCGGATGTTGCGCTGGATGTATGGGCTGACTAGAGGGGATAGAGTTCAGAATGAGACTATCCGGGAGAAGGTTGGTGTGACTCCAGTGGAGTGCAAGATGCGGGAAGCCCGATTGAGATGGTTCGGACACGTGAAGAGGAGGGGCATGGATGCCCCGGTTCGTAGGTGTGAGAGGCTAGCGTTGGATGGTTTTAGGCGGGGTAGGGGTAGGCCGAAGAAGTACTGGGGTGAGGTGATTAGGCGGGACATGGAGCAGTTACAGCTCACCGAGGACATGACCCTAGATAGGAAGGTCTGGAGGACGCGGATTAGGCAGAGGACTAGGGCCAGTTTGGGTCGCTAGTGTAGGGAATTACTTGGTGGGGGTTTTATGCCTGTTATGATTTCGTGTTCCATGTTTTATTACGAATCTGTGTGCTTTTCTCTGTTTTATATTACTTATATGTGCCGTATTTATGATATGTAATCTTGTGCTGTGCTTTACTAGGTGTTTGTGTGGTATCTCGTGCCTTGAGCCAGGGGTCTATCGGAAACAACCTTTCTACTTCTTTAGAGGTAGAGGTATGGACTGCGTACATCTTACCCCCCCAGACCCCACTAGGTGGGAATACACTGGGTTTGTTGTTGTTGATCTGACATATACATTTTATTTATAATAATAATAATATAGCAAAATAGGAGAGAAGATAAGGAGAATATTGCTTATAAGTAGGAGCTTCTCAACTATGAAGAAGACTGACAAAAAATTCTCAATATCACTTAAAATTCAATGGTGAGTCAGTCAAAAAGTGAGATGCTTGCGACCAATATTTCAATGCATATAGCTATCTGTTACTATGTTTTTATTTTTCTATTTTTTCGGTTATAAACCTGATTATTATTTATTATAAATAATAGTTATTGAAAGAGAGTATGTATGATACTAGGAGTAAAGTCAGTACTCATATTTTCTTCACCTAAAATTATACTTTCTGTTTGTGACCTTTGGTAAACTTTGATTTTGTATTTATCCATTAAATAAATGTCTTTAAGTTATGCAGTGCATTTGGATTTCAGGATCACCTATTATTTTTCTTATTATTTAATATTATTATTTGATCTATATAATAAATTATAATATTTAACACTTCTAAATCAATTAAAATTTTAGCTTATACAAATAAAAAACTCTATAATTCTATTTATGTAATATTTGGGATCATAGTTTATAGAAAATATATTATTTTAATTCTTTATCAGCCTTAATATTTTGTTCCAATTCATCATCATCTTACTTTTTGTCTTTCCTTGTTTCATTTATTAACAATTTAAAATTATATATGCGTTAATATTATTGAATTTATTTTTTATTGATGGTTATTAAGAGCTGACAAAGAAGGAAACCTTTTGTGTAGATTATACTAGCTCAAAATTGATTACGTAGCTTTTTGGGTTTTGTAATGACTTTTAGGATTTTTTTTTAAATTCATGGTACTTTATATATTCTTTTATTTATTTCATGAGTTTTGAGAATATAAACTTGAAAATTTGTAAAAGAAGAAATTATATTTTAGGGTTAATAGTATGTATTCATCAATCAAAAATCTTTTTTTTGGGGGGTATTGGAATATGTAATAGTTTTGTGTGATGATCTTGCAGTTCATTGTCAGCTGAATACTCGAAAGGTTTGTGCTTTTGAACAATTCTTGAAGGCATAAACAAAGGGTGTCAAGTGGGCCGGCCCGACCCAGCCCTTGTAACTAACCCGGTCTGTTTTGACTCGGCCCGGTAAGTCCTAGAGATTTATGGTTCCGGGTTCCGGGCCGGTTATTTTTTTAAAATGGGTCCGGCTAACTCGGCCCAGACCAAGTCTGGTCCAGGCCCGTTGGTTAACCGGCCCGGCCCGGGCCGGATACCTTTTTTTAAAAAAAAAAAGATTTTGGGCCAAACTAGCCGTTGACCCAACGGCTGTATAGCCGTTTTTGGGTTCAAACGGCTAGTTTGGGCCCATTTATTAAAAAAAGTAAAATAACTTTAAAAAATATTTTTTAATCCCAAAAAAATTCTATAAATACCCTACAACTTCAAATCATTTTTCACACAATTTTTTCACTCTCTCAAATCTCATTCTTTCTCAAATCTCAATTCTCAAATAGTCAATATATTTAATTTCTTAAAGTGTTCACTTTAATTTTTTAATTTTTCATTTACA